>NC_139030.1:17004706-17223510 GCF_964662115.1 Mustela nivalis | reverse complement strand
CATCCAGAATGTTTGAGAGAAGGTGTACAGAAGTTAAGTCCTGATGTTGATTCTATGATCTCTTTTATGACCCAGGGAAATTTGAAGACCCTATTGCAGCACCAGGCTTTCATTCATATATACAGGCATATTTGGGAAGCTCCACCTTCTGTAGAAACCATCCCATTCACACACCCCCTCCAAAGTGAGCTGAGTCTCCCTAGAACTTGATGAAGAATGTTCCTAGAATAGGTGTGTTGGATGGGAGGGGGAAACATCTCTGGTATAGAGCAGGAGAAGCTTGTTTTTCAGTATTCCCAGATGGTGCTTAACATTGTTTCCCTGGGGCAGGAGTTCAGAAAGTTTCAATTTCAGGAAGCTTTACCCTTCTAAAAACTATTAAGGAAATTGAAGAGTTTTTGTTTTATGTAGGCTGTATGAAATTTACCGTTAGAAACCAAAACAGAAAAATAACGTATTTACTAATCATTAAAATAATAAATTAGGTGTGACATTTTTTAAAATAGCATTTTTTAAATGAAAAATAACCGTTTTCTAAAACAAAAAATGTAGTGCAAGGAATGGCTTTATTTTACTTTTATGGAAGTCTTTAATATCTGGCTTTGTAGACGGCAGCTGTTTTCTCAAATTTGTTTCTGCATTCAGTCTAGTGAAGTATATTGATTTGATTGAATCATATGCAGAAAATCTGGCCTTACACAGATATGTAGTTGGAAAAGTAGGAATGTTTTCATAGCCTTTTCAGATTGTTGTGGATGTTCTTTGATATAACACCAAAATTCAACCAATGGTAATTTCTCAAGGATTATTTGCAATGTAGTATCTGAAACTATAGCAATCTGCAATTTTTGGGAAACTGTCAAGTTCATGGTGATGGACACAGGTTTTCAAAAATTCTAATTTTTATTTGCAGCTCAAATTTAATCATCAGTACCAAATACATTAGTTTTTTTTTTGTTTTGTTTTGTTTTTTCCAGGAACTGTTAGACTTATTTCATTCAGTTTTGAGAAAACATCTGCGGGATTACCCAGGTCTGAATAATCACAACATGCCAGTTGTTTTTCTCCATGAAAAAAGTGGCTAGTTCACTTGTAACTTGACCAGTCACACACGTATTTTGTTTTTGATTCTTCTCCTGTAGACAACTATTGTACTTTGGTATGTAGCAGAAGTGCTTTGTGCATACTTGCCGTTTTGTGACATAGGATATTAAAAAGATGTGTCCTTAGAGTTGCGACTTAATAAAATGAATAATGTTTACTGCTTCCTCATGAACAAGTGAAGCTGGTGTTTTTGCTTTAATGGTGGGGAAGGATATAAAACTACCAGTTCATTGCCCTTGCCCTGGTTTGGGCCAAACTATTGGTAGTTTATTCACCATTGCTTTGGGACCATCAGAGCAAATGTCAACAGAGTGAAAATGTAAAAAGTGTCTCAGTGTGGTTGTGAAAATAGTTTTGACCTTGAATACCCCTTAAAAGTGTCTCATTGGTTTCCTAGGGTCAGCAGGATAATAGTGGGCTCCATCCAAAAACAACTATTCAAGGAAAAGCAATTTCATCAGTGTTAATGGGATAGCTAGATTTTTATTGGATCTGGACAACCAACCACCTTGTGTAACAAACCTTTATGGGGGAAAAATATGCTCTGAATTCTCAACACCTGACTTACTAAGAAACTTTGAGAACTCACTGTATTTATAAGTTGGTGATGGCCTGTATGTCAATAGTTTGCATAATGCACCTGCCTCCTAAATTTACAGGATGCTTAGGTTTTTGAAAGGAAGCACACAATTAAAAAACACTTAAAATGAAATTAATTTTCTCATAAGAATTAAAGGAAAAGAAAGAAACAAATTTCAGTGAGTGAGAGGAAAATCAAGTCATATACATTAGTCATATACTGGTATTCTTAGTAAACATTTCTGGGCAAAGTCAATTTGGTAAAAAATTTTATATAGGAAATAATAACAAAATTACTGAAAATGTTCAGTTAAGTCCCCAAGACATTAACCTGCAGGCATTGTAAATCTATTCTCCATCTTCATTTATAAGAATTGTTGCAAACCCAGTTTTTGTCATATTCACTCAATGACAAGCCAGATTTAGCATACTCTTCAATCTTGGCTGTGTTGTCTCGTCCCCCATATTTAATGAACATCTGCTACATATATGCCACTTTTCATATGGAATTAGAGGTGGCATTTGGGATGGTAATGCCCACATGAGTGAGTTTATTGTGTAAGTGGTAAGCTGGACTAATCATTTATGGACCAACCAACAAATCTGTAGGTTGTCAGTTGATACTTGCCCATGTGCAAAGCAGGGGTACCTGAAAAAGTAAAGACTTTCATTGTATTCTTTTATTTTTGTTTAGGTTTTTTTCTTGGAGGTAAGGAGTAAGGAAAACATTTGATCTAAGTTTCATAAAAACATAACTGTAGGTTGTATATTCTTTATAGAACTTGGAAAAAATAGTACTGAAGAGATATTTTACCAGTGTTAATAAGAAAAACACATTGTAATACTACTTCAGCCACTGACAAACATTTTTATGCCAAATTGGTTTACATCTTATATAATTTTTGCCATTTTTAATAATTTCATCCATATAAATGGAACATAAATTTCTCAGTAATTGATAATTTCAAGAATAATAATCTAGGCGTGCCTGGCTGGCTCAGTGGGTTAAAGTCTCTGCCTTTGGCTCAGGTGGTGATCCCGGGATACTGAGATGGAGCCCTGCATTGGGCTCTCTGCTCAGCAGGGAGCCTGCTTCCCTTTCTCTTTCTCTCTGCCTGCCTCTCTGCCTACTTGTGATCTCTGTCAAATAAATAAACAAAATCTTAAAAAAAAAAAGAATAATAATCTAACCCATAATAATCAACTTTGGTATTTTTAGGACTGAGTTTATTTACAATATATGCATTCATGTAAAATGTTTATTTTGCAAGACCACATACAAACACTTATACATTAACATGTGAGAATGACTACTTATGTAGAAGTGGGGGAGTGAAATGGGCGGGGATAAACACACAAACAAAACAAGTGAGAAGCTTTCCATAACTTACTGATAATATGACATGAACTGAGGAGTATGGTCAGCTCAACCCTCAGCATTTGAAATAAAACAAATATAATATGTTAAATAGTTAGATATGGTATTAGTGAAGATACGGAATTTCAGCTATCTATAATAAGTCCCATATTATCTGATTGCTTTCACAAGGGTAAGCATGCAGGAACTACAGAAAATCCTGTGTTTTTTTTTTTTTTCCTTTTCCCCCATCTATATTGTTCTAAAAATTTTTATTGTATAAATTTTTACATTCTTGCAAAAGAAAGATCTAACCCTTCTGAGCTCATCACACTGAGATTCAATTAGTAGTCAGAGTTTTGTCAAACTTGTTTTATTTTTTCCTTTCTCCATGTGATTCTCATCTTAACATTTCACCCTGAAATCCTTCAGTATGTATCTCTAAAAATAGTATTTGCTTTTCACAATGTTCATGGTCAACACCACTTGGCGATAAATGGTGAGTGCCTTTCATTGATTCTTCACCTAGGATCTTCTTTGATACTAACCGATACTTTCCAAGCATGCTTTTACTTAAAGCAAAAGACGTATGATTGTTTAAGAAAGAAATGTGTTCAGTATCGTCTCAGAATATTTGAATGGGACAGCATACATCCACTCTAAGTGGGTGGATATAGGAAAGGGGATTGGACTGCATCATGCTGTAAGTAGGGACATATTGTATTAATCGTCTCTCAACCTCTGGGTTCATGACTCCCCACTCCTTAAAAATTTTTAAATGTATTTTTGGCAAATAAAAATTATATAGACTTAATATGTATCACCTGATGATTTAATATATATATATATATAATTGTAAGATGATTACCACAATTAAACTTACTAGCATAATCATCACCTCCCGTAGATAACATTTTGTGTGTATGCTTGAGAATCCTTGGGATCTACCCTCTTAGCAAATTTTGAGTATATTATTAACCATAGCTACCATTCTATATATTAGGTCTGTAGAACTTTTTCATCTTATAATTAAAGGTTTATGTCTTTTGGTCAATATTTCCCTTCTTGTCTTCAGGGCTCTGTCCCTTCATGTCTCTGGTAACCACCATTTTACTTTCTGTTACTGTGAATTTGATTTCTTTTAGATTCCACATGTAAGTGACATCATGTGATATTTATCTTTCTGTGTCTGGTTTATTTCATTTAACATTATCCCCTCTAGGTTTACCTATGTTGTCACAAATGGTAGGATTTCCTTCTTTTAAAAGACTGAATAATGTTCATTGTATACATGTATTTATGTGCATGTGTATGTGTGTGTGTGTGTTAGGTTGTTTACACATCTTGGCTACTGTGGATAATGATGCAATCAACATGAGAGTGCTGATATCTCTTTGAGATTGTGATTTTATCTCCTTTGTATATATGCTCAGAAGTGGGATTGCTGGATCATGTGGTAGTTCTATATTAATTTTTTGCGGAACCTCCATACTGTTTCCATTAATGGCTATACCAATTTATATTCCCACCGATAGTGCACAAGGGACCCATTTCTTCATACCTTTGTCAATACTTATTTTTTTACTTTTTGGTAGTAGCCATCCTAATTAGTATGAGGTAATATCTCATTGTGCTTTTGTTTTTCCCTGATGATTAAGTGATGTTGAACATCTTTTCATGTACATGTTGGCCATTTGTATGTCTTCTTTGAAACAATTTCTATGCAAGTCCTTTCCCCATTTTTAATTTCTTTTTTTTTTTTTAAGATTTTATTTATTTATTTGACAGAGAGAGATTGTAAGTAGAGAGAGAGGCAGAAGCAGGCTCCCTGCTGAGCAGAGAGCCTGATGTGGGGCTTGATTCTAGGACCCTGAGACCATGACCTGAGCTGAAGGCAGAGGCTTAACCCACTGAGCCACCCAGGCGCCCCTCTTTCCCCATTTTTAATTGTTTGGTTTTTGTCTGCTATTGAGCTATATTTTTGCTTATTGAGTTGTATTTCATTTCTTTGCCTTTGATGTCATAGCCAAAAACTGCCAATACCAGTATCAAAAAGCTATTCCCTTATGTTTTCTTCTAGAACTTTCATAGTTTTATGTTTTATGTTGAAGTCCTTAATCCATTTGAGTTGATTTTGGGTATGATGTAAGACAAAGATCTGATTTCATCCTTTGGCATGTGTATATCCTATTTTCCCATCATCATTTGTTGAAGATAGCATCTTTTCCCTTTGTACATTATTGTTTCTTCTGTCATAAATTAATTGACTGTATATGCATGAATTTATTTCTGAGCTCTGTATTCTGTTCCATTGGTCTATGGGTCTGTTAGATCAATATCATACTATTTTGATTACTGTAGTTTGATAATATAGTTTGAAATCTCTAAGTATGATCCCTCTAGCTTTGTTCCCCAGATTCAAGATTGTTTTAGCTGTCTGAGGTCTTTTGTGGTTTCAGATGAATTTTGGGATTGTTTTTTTTTTTTTTTTTATTTAGGAAAATGCCCCTGGAATTTTAGTAGGGATTGTTTTGATTCTGTAGATTGCTTTGTGTAGAATGGACATTTTAAATATGGGATATCATGAGGAAGTGGAGATGCAACATAGGGGGTTTCGGGGGTAGGAAAAGAATAAATGAAACAGATGGGATTGGGAGGGAGACGAACCATAAGTGACTCTTAATCTCACAAAACAAGCTGAGGGTTGCTGGGGGGAGGGGGTTTGGGAGAAGGGGGTGGGGTTACGGACATTGGGGAGGGTATGTGCTTTGGTGAGTGCTGTGAAGTGTGTAAACCTGGCGATTCACAGACCTGTACCCCTGGGGATAAAAATACATTATATGTTCATAAAAATAAATAAATAAATAAATAAATAAATAAAAAACTGTAGCACATGCTAAAAAAATATATGGGATATCATTCCATTTATTTTTATCTCCTTAAATGTGCACTGTGGTGGGAATTGGTGGCCAGGAACTTGTCTTGCATTGTGTCAACAGGTAGCCAGAGAATCTTGCTGGCTGCTGAGTGGGGTGACTGTACTGAATCCTTGGGGCTGAGGCAGCTCCATCAGGGGTAAGGAGATGGGGCTGAGGATGGACTCAGACAAGAGGAGACTGCAAACTTGAAAGCCTGTGGGTGCTTCAGCAGAGAAAGCTTTAGAGGGTCCAAGGCAACCATGCTGCTTGGTGGTTTTCTTGGTGGTGAAAGCTGACAAAGCAGACAATTAAGACTACACTAGATGTCACCATGGGGCTGATACTGGTAATCCTTGCCCTCTTTCCTTGTTTCTAGCTGTCTCCAGATGTCTCTGCTATACCATCTCTGTGTGGCGTGAAACCATCACATCTTCGTGCAGTGCCCTAAAAGGCTGGAGAAGCTGATCACTCACAAGCTCTTCTCTTTTTGCATAGTTATTCTCAGGCTTTTTACTCAATTGTGTTACTGAGGCTTCTTCTTCTTTTTCTTTCAAGTTTTTATTTAAATTACAATTAGTTAACATATAGTGTCCTATCAGTTTCAGGTGTAGAATTTAGTGATTCATCACTATGTACAACATCCGGTATTCATCACAAGTACCCCCCCCTTTTTAAAAAAGATTTTATTTATTTGACAGAGAGAGACCCAGCGAGAGAGAGAGCACAAGCAGGAGTGGGAGAGGGAGAAGCAGGCCCCTGCCAAGCAGGGAGCCCGATATGGAGCTAGATCCCAAGACCCTGGGATCATGACCTGAGCCGAAGGCTGATGCTTAATGACTAAGCCACCCAGGCACCCCAATAAGTGCCCTTCTTGATACTCATCACCTACTTCACCCATCCTTCTGCCTACCTCCCCTCCAGCAAACTTTGTGTTCTGTGGGTATTGTTTGCCTCTCTCTCTTTTTATTCTCCTACGTTCATGGTTCATTTCTAAATTCCACATATGAGTGAAATCATTTGGTGTTTCTTTTTCTCTGACTGACGTATTCCACTTAACGTAACACATTTTAGCTCCCTCCATGTCACTGCAAGCGGCAAGATTTTGTGACTTCCTTACTGAACTCCTGAGACGTCCCAGAGGTATTTTTGTTCATGGGTAGCTATCTAAGTGTGGTTCTTTGTGGGGACGGCCACTGGAGTGTCCTACTCCTTCCCCTTCATGATGTCACTGCTTATTTTTTAAGTTTAATTAAAACCAGTCAGAATTCAACAGGTTCGATTGGTTAATGAGGTTTCTAGTTTAGGATGCCATCCTTCCATTGATTTTCTTCTAGAACTCTGGGATGGGTTGGGCTAACACTGTCGTGAGTGGCATTCCCATCTGCCTGCCCCTCGCCTCCAAACTGAAGCCCACCACTTCCTGCTGCCCCCATGTGTGTGGCTGTGGGCCTCAGCAGAGTCAACCTGCTGCTGTGTCTGCTCCTCAGTGCAGTTGTGGAGAAAGGATGATCTCATTCCAGAGGTGCCAGCTCTCATCAGCGGTGCACCTTCATTTTATATTCCCAAGACAAAGACATGGGACTAGGGACTCTTACGGTATCATCTATTTGTTCTGTTCTGAAATCAACTCACTCTACAGACCCTATCCCTGGGATCCATTCTAGACTTCCCTCTCTCTAAAAGTAATTTTCTTCCTAGAGCACTGTGCATCCTCTATGTCACTAAAGTTTGGTTGGAGAGTTTCGTTGAAGCTATTACAGGTTACCTTAACTCCTTGTCTTGAGATGCTAGGGTTGATGTGCCAGGTATTTTGTTTCCAAATGCTGTGTACTTTGTACTGAAATTAACTAATTTTTTATAATGAACATCTTTGCATAGAGGGACATAGGGGGATAATAGCCTGGTTGGGTCACAAAATATTTGTTACACCCTAATCCCAGGATGCTGGCTGACTATACTTCTTCCCTGTGATAGGTGCTGTTTTGCAGAGAAAATAAGTTGAGTTTCTTTCCATTAAAATGGACAGGAGAATGCATTTAGACATAAATGAATAAAATAATCCAGCGCATTTTTAGAACACTTAATTAAAAATACACTAAGAAGTAGATGTATTTCTTCTCAATAACCTTACACATATGAGGATGAACACATAGGTGTTCACGTAGGTGGTGAACTCTTTGGGATTGATTGGGGTGGTCTCCTGTGTCTTTTGAATCCCCCAGGGCAGTTTGTGGTCAAACCTCAATAAGCCATGATGACTGACTGCCTCTGGTGGCGAGTTTGTCACCTCTGAAAGTCAAAGGAACTCTTTGGGGACTCAGCTACAATTTCGTTTCTTACAACAAAGAACTCGCTGCAGAGTTCTTAAAGACTCACTGCTTCATCTCTAAGCAAGGTGTTGCTAAGCAACTGAGAAGCTGGGTGGTGAAGGTCCAGATGAGCAGACCTTTTCTCCCTGGGCTGCTGCTCCCATAGCCTGCCTGATTTTTGCTGTCCTTTCCTAACTCCACATCTCAGGGTCTTCAGGGGCCAGACTGAAATCTCCACTTCTCTAGTGGACAGGGCTGTCTTGCTGTATGTCTGTGAAATTGATACACACCATCTATACATATGACCAATTTCTGGTTTCTGTTCTTCTAACTTCTCGGTGGAGATAGGGAGTATAATCCACATTTCCGGGTTTCCCCAAACTGGGAACACATTAAGATCATAAGAACAGAACCAAGAGCAAGTCTTTCTCGGTCTTTGCTAGAATTGCTATGAATATACTCCTCTAATCTTCCAGCTAGTTCAGGAAGTCCCCAGAGGGCATCGTCTATGTGTTAGGAGCAGTGTTTTTATGCCTTTTATTTTCTGCCATTCTCTCCTTTTATGCTCGAGATGCTGGACTTGCAGGTTTATGACTTGCAGATAGGTCCCTGAGGACCCTTCTGTCCTGTGCAGGGTTGATGGCCTTTGCCACGAGGCCTGTTGTGTTCCTGGAAAATTGTCCCTCACTTTAGTATGTGCACCAAGTTTCAGCATGCGGATGCGGTGTGTTCCCTGCGAACCTACTGAAATCGTCCACACTGGTTTCAAATCTGTGGTGTATTCAAGGTTATTTAGCTCTAGAGTAGTGTCACATTTACCAAAGTTCAGTTTAATAACTAAACATAATATGAAAGGAACTTCATTTTTCACTTTTATCTGCAGAAGAACATTAATCCCCTGTAGCTCGCTCTTTCTTTCTTTCTTTCTTTCTTTGAAAGACAGAGATCACAAGTAGGCAGAAAGGCAGGCAGAGAGGAAGGGAAGCAGGTTCCCTGCTGAGTAGAGAGCCCGAAGCGGGGCTCGATCCCAGGACCCTGGGATCATGACCCGAGCTGAAGGCCCACTGAGCCACCCAGGTGCCCCTCCCCTGTAGCACTTCTTATACTCACTCCTTAGTTCTCTTGCATTTCATACTACCAGGGGCTTCTCCTTCATCACACACGGCTATTACTAGACCCATCTGCTCTTACCTCCACTCTCCCTCTTCTTTTCTTTAATACTTCTTATCTTGTAGCTCCTTGGAAGGCTTGGTACTTCCTTTTATTCATCCTCTACATCCTGCCAGTGCTTATCCATCCTCAAATCCTACAAGATAAGATCTTCTCTTATTCTGAGAGCGAAGGGTGGGACAAGAGTTGATTGCACAATTACAGAATTCTCTAGGGTGAGGCAGTGGGAAGGAGGTGTTTATGGCCAAGTTTGCATGAGTAGGTGTTAACCGGCTGCAGAGCAATTGCTGCACTGGTAGAGCAGTCTGTGAGAGGCAATGAGCGAGAACTCTGGAGTCAAAACCTGACCTTCAGACTCTATCTTCACCACATACCAAGACCCTAAGCTAATTACCTAACATTGTTAAATTTCAATTTCCTTATCTTTAAAATGGGCTTTGGTATAAGATAATTCAGGTAAAGTGCTCAAAAATGTTAGCTGTTACCTTACTGGTTACCACCTTCTTTCTCTACATTCTGACAGTTCTGGTCTAGTTGCAGGGACCAGGGGGAATTGACCTGGAGCCAGGGGGCAGTCTGAAGAATATGGACTCTCCTATACTTGAACTCTTTCCTTCCATTGACCATGGTTGGGCTCTTGTGTGTCCTGTGGTGCTTCTTCCCCAGGATGAGCTGCCTCCAAAATACTTTCGCAGAGACAAACCTGGGAGCAGCACTTCAGATTCCCCACCAGAGCTGGACTTCTAGGGAATAGGTCATTCTAAGGACTCTTGATGCAAATGAGAAGACAATGGGCAAGAAGTCCTGAATCTGAGATTCTTGTTCTGGGTCCACACCGAGTAAATTGACAAATCACTTTTCATTGGGTCTCGGTTTCCCAATATCCTACATATTCAGAAAGTGAATATGTAGCAATAGAACATTTATAAGATCTGTCCCCATTTAAAAATTTTTATTTATTTATTTAATAGAGAGAGAGAGAGAGAGAGAGAGAGAGAGAGAGAGAATGGGGGGGCGGTGGGGGCGGGGGAGGGAGAGGGAAAGAATCTCAAGTGGACTCCAGGCTCAGTGTAGAGCCCAATATGGGACTTGATGTGGGGCTTGATCTCATGACCCTGAGATCATGACCTGAGTTAAAACCAGGAGCTGGACGCTTCACCAACTGAGCCACACAGGTACCTTTATAAGACCTATTTTTTAAAACAATTACACTTTTTATTATAGGAGCCACCGAATGCTGATTCCGTTCCATGGACTTTTGTTGTAGTCCTGTAGGTGAGCAGACCCCTGAAGCTGGATGTTAGTCACTGTGCAAGCTCATTCTTCCCTCTGAACTTCCTCTCATTCCCAGAACATCATCAGAAGAATTGCTCTATGCATACATTTATGAACTATGAATCATGAACTTAGCCACGATAACTGAAGACAACCCAGGAAATTTTTATTAAGAGAGGAATAAAAAGTAATTTGGTACAAAGTACTTTTTCTCCTGCTCCAATATTTCTCAGCCTCTGTCAGTTCCACTGGGCAAGTAATGCACGCTGAGTCCTGCCTGCAGCCCACTGGCTTCATTGCCCTCGCTTTGTCATGGCTGCTGAAAACTGGCCACTGACGGTACCTCATTGTGCCTCTGATCCTTACTGTGCCAGGAATGAAAAATGTGCAAGTGGAATGTTCTTTCTCCTCCAAATGGTCACAAATGGCCTGTCACAGTGTAATAATGTATGTGAGCTTTCCCATAATGGTCAGAAAAGTTGGTTTGAATTTTGCAATCAATACTTTGTTAGCTTGTAGCATTTTACTCTATTAGAGCCTTTTCTCCAGGGGACATCTTTATCCCCTCAAAATGGATTCTCCAATTCTCCTTACCTTCCCAAAGCCTATCCACAGCCTTCTCTGATAACTCCAGCCTACTTAGACTACACCAAAGTTCTATTACTCTTAACCTTCTATTATCTTACATTGTAATTCATTCTTTTAGTTGTAGGGTACTTTTTCCCTAATCTAGACTGTTAGTTCTCTGAATAGGAATCATATGTTCTACCTCATTGTACTGGATAGATGGCAGTCATTAGTCATTAGTCTAGGTTATTGATAGATGTTTACAACCATAGTTAAGGGATGGATGAATAGAAGACCAAGATGGTATATTTTTCAGTTTTGCTATATAATGAGCAATCTCAAAAATCTCAGTAGCTTTCAGCAGTAAACATTTATTTCTCTTTCATAAGTCTGAGGATAGTCTGTGGTTTGGCTGATTTAGGGTGGGGTTGGCTAAGCCAGGCTGGATTCCAAGGTTTCTGGCTGGGCTCACTTCCTCCCTACATGTCTTAATTCTGGGACCCTGTCTGAAGGGGCAGAGGGTCTTCTTCAGTTAACATTCATGGGGCATGTTCTTCAACATAGATATTTCATGGCTCAGAGCAAATTGCATGGCTCAGCTGATATTAATGAAGTAGGGAAGTTTCTCCACCCACCCTGGAAAGAAGCACTACATTAGAAGTAAGTAGAAGTAAATAATTAGAAGTAAGTCAAATGCTAAGAACAAAAATCAAGCCATCATAGATGGCTAGGTCATTGTCTTTTTTTTTTTTTTTTTAATCTTCTTCTGCTGGAACATTTTGTTGGTTAAGAAGGCTCATGGAGGGGCGCCTGGGTGGCTCAGTGGGTTAAGCCGCTGCCTTTGGCTCAGAGTCCTGGGATCGAGTCCCGCATCGGGCTCTCTGCTCAGCAGGGAGCCTGTTTCCCTCTCTCTCTCTCTACCTGCCTCTCCATCTACTTGTGATCTCTCTCTGTCAAATAAATAAATAAAATCTTAAAAAAAAAAAAAAAGAAGGCTCATGGAGCAGTAGGTCATTGTCCTTTGAATTGGAAAAGATGCTGGAAGATTATTCTCTCTAGCCCTTGCCTCCTGGTGTATAAACCTGCACTCCAAGTTTGTCCAAGAGTCAGCAGTATCAGCATAACCTGGGAGCTTGTTATAAGTGCAGAATCTCGGGTTCCACATGAGACTTGCTAAATCATAATCTTCATTGTAATAAAATCTTCAAGTGATTCATATACACACTGAAATTTGAAATGGTCTAAAATAGCATTTTTAAAATAGTTTTCTTGAAAGACTAATAGGTGTTAAGTGAAGGAAAAATGTTTCCAAGATTAAATACATTTGGGGCATTTCAAAACTTCTCAAAGCTTTCAACCCTCTGAGATGGAAGGTTTTACTCATTTCCTGGGGCTGCCATTACAAATTACTGCAAAGTGGGTGGCTATAAAAAGCCCAAATGTTTTCTCTCACAATTCAGGAGGCCAGAAGTCCAAAATCAAGGGGTTGCCATGGTTGGCAAGGATCTGAAGTCTCTGAGGGAGAATCGATTCCATGATTCTCTCTTAGCTTCTGGTGCTTTCTGGCAGTTTTTGGTGTTCTTTGATTTGTAGCTACATCACTTGAATCTTTGCTTCTGTTATTACATGGGCTTCCTCCCTGTATGTGTCTATGTACATCATTTGGTCTTCTTATAAGAATACCAGTCATTTAATTTAAGACCTACCCTATCTAGTATGATTCATTTAAAATACATATATCTGCTAGTACCGGATTTCCAAGTAAGATGAGATTCTGAGATCCTGGGTAGAAATGAATAATGGGAAGACATGGTTCAACTAAATCTAGAAGTAGAAGGGTAGGATGGAATGAGGCATTCTCTTAACACAATTGGTCTGTGAACACTTTCTTCGAAGAAGAGCTTATGGTACAGACTTAGATGAGAATCTAAACCACCCTAGGCATATGGTTATTGATTTTCCTCTGAGAGTTTTCTGAGAATGAAACTCCACAGGGTCATTTTGTAGCCTCTTCCAAAGTGATCCCAAGTCTCACCTATAATTATTTATCAGAGGTGAAAAACTTGTAGCCTAAATATGGCCCTCATTAAATTTTGTTTGGTTATCTCATTAGATTCCATTGAGAAGTAGCACCACCTTTGGATGGGAATTTGATATGTTTATGAATTTGGGATGACTGATATTTAAAAGAAACTTAAAAAATGCTAGTTTCTTGGCACAAAAATCTACTAAAATTTCTCCTTCAGTTCATACATGAGACTATAATGATACCTAATATGAAGCAAAATGTTGGGATTAGAGAAGGGCAAATTTGAATTATCTAGCCTCCATTTTTTGAGACAGAACAAATCACTGGCTCTGAAATCAGGGAAACTGTGTTCCTAGAGCACCAGAATGTAGTATTTGGGAACCATGGAAAGTCTTGCTGAATTAGGAATTACCTTGGGAATACGGAGCTTATTCTATTTAACTATGATGAAACATGTGCATTTTAAAGAAAAGTATCTCATTAGTATAATGTAAAGTCATGTGCAGTGGTAAGAAATAGTGCAAAGAGAACTGCACACCCTTTATTCGGATTCCCTTTAATGTAACATTTTGTAAACAATGACAAAAACAGTAACACACCTTATTACAATATCACAATGAAGGATTGACTTTGATAGAATTCAATAATCTTATTCAGAGCTCCCCAGTGTGACTGGTAGTCTTGTGTATGTGTGTGCATGTGTGTGTGTATGTGTGTGTATTTAGTTCTATAGAATTTTATCACATGAGTAGGTTGGTCTTTTCACCACCACAACCAAAATATAGAAGAGTTCCATCACCACAAGGAGCCCTCCTATTTTTTTTTTAAAACATGCATCTGGAATTAAATTCTCCCAACAAATTTTCCTGAGTCATCTATGCTCATGGAACCCTGGAAATTATTCTGCTGGGAGTGAATAGCCTCCCACATGAATTGGCTGGCAGAGAGTGCCAGTCAGCAGTTGTGCAACATCACAAAGTCAAACTGGACAGCATAGGAGGCAAACCCACGCCCTTGGCCTCCCTAGCATCAGGCACTAACTAACTGAGCTAACTGGCCAGAGATAAGGACTTCATTTCAAATAACAAATTAACAGTTTCCCATAACTCCATTAATGCATGGCTGTGATCCCATGAAATTGCATCTCTGACAAACTGGCTGCACTAAAATTTACTCTATGTAAAATGATTGTGCTAATTACTTTCTCTTTATGCTTTTATAATCGGCTGGCTGGCAATAACATTTGCAATGTAGTCATGCACTAATGAGAAAAGCCATCCAATCTCCTGCTGCAGGTCATTAGTAAATGGCTTAAGAGGTCAAAGGGTAACTTCCCCCTTTGGTGCAGTTGAAGAGGCTGGTGGAGCAAACATCTTTCCTTTTCCTTTTTAAGCTGTTTTACTTTTTTGAAGCCAGATTTGCTAACCAAATCTGGATATTGATAGAGGAGTGAGTCTGTCAAGGCCTTGGACCATTTAGAAGCACTCTCAACCCTTCTCTTTTTAGAACAGACCTCAGATATCTTGTAAAATCGGCAGTTTCTCTTCACTGTTTTCCACATCCTTCCATCTTCCTCTTCCTTCCGCAACACACACATACACTCACACACACACAGTTCTAGCTTTGCTAGTTTACACCCTGACAAGTTTATACTAATGGTTCTCAACAGGAATGATATTGTCCGATATGGTGTTCCATAACTTTGTTGGGGCATGCTTTTGGACTTTGCAATGAAAATGGCATAAAGCCAAAGATGTCAGACATCCTGCAATGCCTGGGGCAGTGGTGCACATTAGCAAATTGGTCCCCAACCCACAAGTCTTTCAGATTCCCCATCAATCATTCACACAGGTGAAAAATCTGCTTACGATGATCTGAACCTGGAACCTAACTTCATTATGCTACAAATGCAAAGTATTTTTGCATGGTTTTAATGGACACTGACTTTTCCAGGAATGTAAGTGCTGTGTAAATGAGCAAAAGATTACATTTTGTCTTATTTTGGAATTTATGTTGTTCAACGCTTTGGAAAGCTCGTATTGTAGTGGTGATGGTTATTGGGGAATTTAAGTTACTGACTGAGCATGTTTGTGTGGATCAGCATCTGGAGCCCATGCCCTCACGGCTATTCTGTCTATGAGTACAAAGTTAGTTCTGAGGCCAATGCTGCAAAGGAGCCCTGGAAGTGCAGACCCAGGTGGACAGCCATATTATGTGACTCTGGGAGAAGAGGAGGAGGGGTGATGGTGGAGAAGCCCGGATTCTGTTGCATCATCTCTGCTGAGTCAATGTCCTTGGTGTTGGGAATGCAGCAGCCAATGAGGAAGGTGGAGGAGGCTGTGCTGTGTGGTAGTTGTGGGTATTTACTCAGTGAAAAGTCTGCTGAGTTCAAATTCCATCCCTAGCACTTAACCTTGTACAGATTGGTCAGCACTTCTGCCTCAGCTCCAAAATGGTATGATAGTGGCATCTCCTTGGTCCTTACGAGGTCCATGAAATAATGTATCCATCACTACTATTTTTCTGGTTGTCCTCAAGAAGCTTACACTTTACCATTCTTCATGTGTCCCTGAAGAAAATAACTGAGGGTCAGTGCTCTAGACATTATAAAGACAGGGACCCAAGAAGTTACATGCTTCCTCGACAGCAAAGAGTGGGAGCCATGTAGGCTTGGCCTGCATTCCACTTTCCACCATTTCCATTCAGGTAGAAGTGGGTCCTTTAGTAGGAACAGGGTCGGTTTAACTATTAGCTTTCAACTTTCTTTCTGTGATGAGGTGTAAACATTTTGTCAACCTTGCACATCACTTTAATTTTGTTTCTGATGTTGGAGATTTTTCTACCAACAATATTTACTAATGAGCATACTAGTTACTGGTGGTCTTTCATTTTTCCTGTATCTCTGAAGAATTGCCTCTTGTTTACAGGAGCAAAATGACTTTGACTTGCAGAGGTCTTCACACCCATGGAGTGCAAGGCTTCCTTATGTCACCCTCTTTCACATTGTCATAGCTCATAGCTCTTAGGATTCTGTACTACACTTCCTTTTAGATTATAACTCCAGTGATTTAGAATTCTCATTTGGACAAAGGTTGCAAAATAAGGCACATTATCATTATAGGTGGCTCTTAAATGGAATGCTTTAAAATCATGTGTCAATTTTAAGGTTACTTGGTAATTTTCTTAACTTACTTAGTAATTTTTTTAACTTACTTAGAAAAGAGGGAAAATGAATATGTTGGACATTGTCTTTTATAACCTACATAGCCCTGTGACAGTCTGACAGATTCCATAGATTCCCCCCTTTCTCCCTTTCACTCCTCTGTCCCTCTTTCTCATATATATATATGTATATATATGTATATATACATACACACCTGTAGCAACATACATAAATTTATATAAATCTTCAGAGGTTTCATAGATCTTTTTAACTCCATATACTCCAGGCCAAGAAAATGTCAAAATGGAACATCCTTGGACATGCAGTGCTAATGGCAAATACGTTATATATGTGAGCCAATATGTCAAAGATTTTATTTTAAACAAAACAGGTCAATATAGATTATATTGAAGCAACAGTCAACATTTATTTATTTCAATCATACTTTTAAACAACCCTTCAAAACCCACTTTTATTGATTGGGCCCCATTAAGTAGGATGCTGCCATTTTAACTTTCTATGCAACTATGGGCCAGACATCAGTGTTGTTGCACACAGAGAATTGCACATGATAACATTGTCAGCTCCATTAGTAAGTCTAGTAACCACTTTCCTACTGGTTCACTTACTTGAATCATCCTGTTTTCTTTCTTGGATTATCTTCCCATCATCCCTGCCTTTAATCAAGTGGAGTATGTCTCCTTTGTACAAATCAGCACTTTTTCCATTAGCTTGGGTAGTTGGATAATTTATTGAAATTTACTTATAAGGTTTTTTTTTTTTTCTTCTTTTTTACTCTCCACGTTCAAAGGAGTAGACAGTGTTTTGACCTCCTATGTCTTAGGGAGGGTTGGTTGCAGAGCAGAGAGTAGAAGTTGTCTATGGTGTTGTTTCTTGAGTTTGCAGAGCAGAGAGTAGAAGTTGTCTATGGTGTTGTTTCTTGAGTTTCCTATTCTGAAAGCTGGAGCAAGGGAGTTACGTTGGCAATGGAGGAAAGGGGAGAGAGAAAAGCAGTCTGACAGAGTGGCGGTGACTTCACCAAGATGTAAAGGGTTTGGCATGACCTTCGATGCCTGTAGTCACTTTCTCCTCAGTAACCTGGAGAGGAGATGGGAGCTTGGATTCTCCTTGGAGACAGGGGCAGGAAGGGCGTGACTGCTTGGTGTGTCTTCTATAAGGATAGGCTCGGACTCCCAGACACCTGTCCTGGGAAGAGTATTTAAGGGACTCTGTGTAGGTGAGCAGTGACTCCTGAGTACCAGACCAAATGCCTTAGGGAGTGTTTTCCTCATGCCTGGGACATTTACAAGGTTCTAAGGAGGATGGGTCTGAATAATGACCGCTAATGAATTTTATTCCAGACTGACCCTAAGGGTGCGGTGAGAGTCAGAATCCTATCTGTTGTAATTTCAAGATAATATATGAGAATCATATTATTGTATGATATATAATCACACAGTGAGAATCATACACATACAGAAGATTCAGATGCAAGCCCTGCCTTTAAGGAGCTCACAGTGAGACGGGCAAAGTCAGACATAAACCCGATGCTGATATAGGCAGCGATCAAGAATTATCAAATTCAGGAGAAAGGAATAAAATTTGTTGGAGGGGATGGAGAAAAAATTACATGGAAGAAATAGTTTTTCGAATATCCTTTGAAGAACTGATACGACTTAGATGTATGAAAATGAGGAGAAGGTCTCTCCAAGTGCAGGAATAATGTGAGCAGGAGCATAAAGGGCATTGTGAAGAGTAAGAGAGTAGTTCAATTAAACTGTGAGTTGCGACAGGGGATGGATGGGAAATATCTTTGGAAAGTTAAGCTAGAGACTTGCTGAAGGTTTCTAGAGGAGATGGAACGCTCTGCTAGAGAGACAGGTAGGGGATCAGTGGCCTATAGTGCACATGCCCTTGTGTGACTTTCTTAATCTCTTTGAGTCTCAGGGTCTTGTTTTTGTCTTTTATTTTTCGTTTTCAAATCTATAGAGTGGAGATAATATTATCTTGCAGGGTTGTCCCTAGAATTAGAATAATAATGATAATGACAACTCTATGATACAGCTACCATTTCTTTTTTTCAAAGATTTTATTTATTTATTAGAGAGAGAGAGCAAGCAGGGGGAGCAGCAGACAGAGGGAGAGGAAGGAACAGGCTTCCCTCTGAATAGAAAGCCCAACGTGGGGCTTGATCCCAGGACCCTGGGATCATGACCTGAGCTGAAGGCAGTTGCTCAACCAACAGAACCACCTATGTGCCCTGTGGCTACATTTCTTGAGCACCAAGCTGTCAGTGTATGGTATGTGCTGGTGTTCAATAAAAATGGCATTTTATATTATATTATACTGTATTACATATATATTATGATATTATATTGCCACTTGGCTATTCAGAGTGTGAGGAATCTGCAATATGTATATACTTTACTAATGCTAGACTTTTCTAACTCTCATCCAAATTTCTGCTTCCTTGCCCCTGAGCATATAACTCATTGAAATTAGGCCCAAGCATGTGCCTTGCAATGGCCAGTGCAATGTGAGTGAGGTTAACATGCTGCTTCTGTATGGCAGGCTTTGAGTGATGCCTTGGAACACAATGAAGCATTGTTTGAGTCAGTGGTGTTAGAATGTGTTGAGCTTCTTCTGGTAGCCTGAGCATCTGAGTAATTAGGATGAGCTAGAGTCCTCTTCAGTCCCTGCTGAGCAGTGTAGACATGTAGTATGAAAGCGATATAAAAGGTACAAACCTTTGTTTTTTAAGTTGCTGAGATTTGGGAGATGTTTGTTATTGTAACATAACCTCCTATGTCTTGACTAATGCACCTTTGGAACAGTCCATCAATAGAGATGTAGAAGGTAGCTCTGTTTGACTTGAGAGGTGATGGGTTTCTCTCCTTAGCTCAATCTAGGTTAACTCTGATGACTCCCTCAGACCCTTCCGTTTCACACAGTCTCTGGACACTAAGTCTGTTTATCAATCTCCCCAACACCCCCCCCCCCTCCCTTCAGGTTCTCTTTTTAATGCCTCAAGCTCATTCTTCGCAGTTTTTGTGTTAATTTCAAAACCCACTGGTTTGATTGTTTTTCCTTCTTTATTTTTAGCACAAATGTTTCTTAATTGTCAATTGATCATCTACAGCAAAAACAACTGGAAGTGAATCCTATGTCACTAGAAGAACTGCTATTAATCTAAGCCACAATTATAATACTAATAGCATTATGGGATGTTTACCATGTAACAGGTATATGCTACCCCAGTGCTTTCCACATATCAGCTTATTTAATTTTTACAACACCCTGCAATGAAGTAAGTACAGCTATTAACCCAACTTTATAAACTTTATAGAAATGGAAGCACAAAGCTTCTATAACACTGCCAGGAAGGTGGATGGCCGGAAGTCAAACTCAAGTCAACTCAAGACTCTGGAGCCCTTACTTTTAAAATCTCTATCACCTTAGGGGCACCTGGGTGGCTCAGTGGGTTAAAGCCTCTGCCTTCGGCTCAGGTCATGATCCCAGGGTCCTGGCAGGGAGCCTGCTTCCTCCTTCTTTCTCTTTGCCTGCCTCTCAGCCTACTTGTAATCTCTGTCTGTCAAATAAATAAATAAAATCTTCAAAATCTCGATCACCTTAGGTCTCTTTAGGGTCTGCTGTTATTTTATCAAAAGAATTTATTTATTTGGTTACTGCTCTTGTCCTACCAGATATTCTTCAATATAGTCTGTCAAGCAAAAATTATTTGATGATTGCTCCTGTCCCTCTCCTTTTCTTCCACATGGCTTCGTATATACGAAGTCATATTTTCAAAGTCTCAAGGAAAGCATAATGTAGTTGAAGCAACTTCTTTGGAGTTTTATAAAATTATCTGAGAGCAATAGAATTCCACACTTATAGTCAAGTGCTAAATTATCTGGTACAGCCCAAGTCTGAATGAGCTAGAGAAGGGGGGAGATCAGTGGGGCCTAGAGGAAACCGAGCATGTTTCCCAGATCTGGGCCTTGAACAATTGCTGGAAATTGGACATAGAAGGGAGGCAGGAGTGACAAGCAGGAAGTAAGTTGAATCTGTGATTGATAAATGGATAATCGGAGATTTTGCTGAGAAAACACGATGGTAGCTAACCATCTCGGCATGCAGATGTGCTTGTAAGAGCTATTTCTTTGAAACCACTTTTCACTGTATCTTAAAATAACAACAGGGCCCCAAATTATAGATATAGAAATTATAGAAATAGAGCTCAGGAAGACAGATTTTTATGGGAAAGTATTATTCATAGGGAGTTAAAAGCTTTTATGCTTTATAGAAGCTCTTAGGGCTGGAGCAAATCTAACGTTCATTTATAGCTAACTCATTTATGCATTGCTGGAAGATTTTGTAAATGTAACCTCGGTTCTGCCCTTCCCTGAACTCTGAGTATACCCCAGACTGTATTTGTTCATAAAGGTGAATTTCTTTTTGAAGAGCAATTCGATATAATTTTTGTTTCTCGTGAAGCCTGTTTCTATGTGCGCACAATTTGCAAGTATCCAGGGCTCTGTTTTCTCCTTCTGTAATGAGAGAACTGTGCTTCTCTGACTGCCTGATTCCCAACCGCAGTCATGTTCCTGGAAAAAAAATGTGGCCACAGTTGGAAGCAAAATCTCTTGATTGGTTTTCCACCAAGTTTTGCCCCCATTTACTACTTAATCAGTTGTCTCCTGATCCAAGTGTATTTACTGAATCACCGGAGGGAATCCAGTAAGCCACCTCTTTCAATGCCCTACTTTTATTCAGTTTAGAGCGGCAAGGAGTTCTAGGAAACCATGTGCTCCAGCCGGTTTAATTTATAGGTGAAGCTCTGGGGTCTGGAAGAGGTGAGCTTCTCCCACTTGCCCATAGCTGCTGGTGACAGAGGTGGGGACTTGGCTCTCTGGCCATCAGCCCAGTCTTGGCTGCGTGTCCTGGTCAGATTGTGCTCTGAGAATTGAGGACGGATTAATGTCTGATTGATTGTTAAAGACTTTCACAGAAAAAGGGAACACGGGGAAGCAGATTATGTAATTCAGGAGTTTTCTTTGTTTGATCCTTCCACAAATCAAGGCTTTTTAAAACTCTTGATTGCTTCTTTGTGGATGGAGATAGAGGGCCAGGTTGTGAAGGGAATAGATATTGTCTTTAATAAAATGATACATTAATCAGCAAGCATCTCCTGAGCATGGACTCTGTTCCTAGCCCTCTCTCAGGTGCTTCATGGAGGTCAAACCATGGCCCTGGCTTGAAAGGATGGTGCAGTGTATTTCAGGGAGGCACACTTGAGTAATAGCAAGGAAAAGTATGTTAATTAGAGGGTCGGTTCCTGCAAAGGGGCTCCTGGAGCCAGCTGGGGAACCTTCATGGAAGAAATGAGAGTTCAGTGGTATCCAATGACAACCATGTGAAGAGATTACAATGGTGCCTCCACCGACCCTTGGTCTCTCTCTCCAGACTCTGTCATCTCTATGTCTATACATACCCACCTATGTTCATGATTTTCCAGAGTGGGTTCTAGTTTCAGCTAAATTTCCTTTCATTAAATTATGTAATTTATTGTCCATCCAAATGTGATTTAATTTTTAATACCACTTCAGGCTTTCTATATACGTTCGAAAGAAGAAAATGCTCTCTCAGAACAAATGGGACATTTTCTCTGGTTTAGAGAATAAGGTTGCCATCCTCATTATTTGCCTTTATGATTTTTTAAGTCTACTGTTTTCCATTTCTGTGAGATTTTATAGTTGGAATGTGATTTCTCAAAAATTATTTTGATCATAAAAGCAAACTTTAAGGAAGGTAGAATATTGTTAATATTGCTGTTTTAGAGAGGAAGAGACAGATTCAGTGAGGTTAACTGCTTTGTTCATAAATATATGACTGAATGAAAACTGTGGGATGTGAACACAGACCCTCTGAGTTCCAGTTGAGGGCTCTTTTTCTCAACTTACAGGTTAATATTTTTAACTGGTATTTTATTCTTTGGTTCTTATCCTCTGTTTTCCTTAAGAATTCTGGAAAGGTAAAACCAGATAATTTATTACTGTTTTTATAGTACTATTCTAAGTATATTTTTCAGAGTCTAGAGTCAATGAAACTTTCAGAACTGCAAAATTTGTTATTAGTTCAAGCCCTGGTCTTTTGGTTGACTTTTGACTACCCTGAACTGATCCTGTCTGTAAACTTCTTTGCAGTTATGCTGAATCCACACGTGTGTTCCAATTTTACATTTTTTGATTGCTTCCCATTTTCTTGTTTTCACTCAGGCTCTGAAGAAATTGAGAAATTGCATAGCACTCTTTATATCCATGGTGGATAGTGGAAAACTTTTTGCATTTTCGAAAAAATCACCAATGCCACTTTCCACAACAGTCGACATTGCAGAGATGTGATGTCTAAAACTTAGAAAATAACAGCACAGAAGAATGTTTGCATTTTCAATGTTTCTTACCACGTATAATCTCTGAAGGCGTTTTTTCCTGTGACAAAGTCATGAAACAGATTTCTTGTTTTTTGTTTAAGGCCAGTTGAGTGCCATAATTTACTTCTTTTATATAGAGTCCTAAACTAGGCACTTGTTTATGTGTGGGAAATGAGGGCTAGAAGAGAAATTGAAGACATGGTCACTGTTCTTGGAGAATGCACAATTTAGCTGAAGAAACAGAATACACCTTCTTGCAAGTTGTGTAAGAATCGATAGTCACTGCTCTATTTACTTCAGTAGAATTCATTCCGTCTTCTACAATATAACGAGTAAGACCCTTCTGTGTGACTAAAGGACATGGATAATATTTTCTTTGACCTCTTGGTGCTCACACTCTGTCTGGAGAGATTTCTCATTCAGTTTTCAAATAATTAAAAGTCAATGTGACATGAATGACTTAAGATGGAAACAATGCTCAAGTGAAGGAAAGAGCATTTCTGACATCTAATCATGAGGATGTTCTTGGAAAAGTTCAGATTTAAAGAATGGATAGGATTTTTGAGAAGTGAATTTGGAGAGAAAAGCACTAGCATGTAGAAAACTGAATAAATGAATGAATGAATGAATGAATGAACAGAGGCTGGAATATCAGGGTAAGCTGAGGCCAGTATGGCTGGGACACAAATGCATGGTGGTAGGGTAGGGGGAAGGGCTGGGAGTATAACATGTCAGAACCTTTGCAACTCAATGCTTTCCCATTCATGATTTTGCTGTAACCAAAAAGAAGTGACTATGTTTATTGTTTTTATAATTTTTAATTTTTTTAAGGACATTGTTGCCCAGATAAACTGACTAGTTTAAGGGTGGGTTGTTAGGGCTCAGGCAAATGGCAGGCACATAGTTTTTGTGCTTACACCTTAGACTCAGATAATTCTGCTTGTTTATCCATCTATTTGCAAAAACTTTCAACAATCCAGAAACATCTCTCTTTATGGCCAGAAACAAGTTAAGTTTACCTTTGAAAGGGTCCACACTGGTCAAAGAACAGTGTATTGATTATGTGGTTGGGTTTCAACAACATGTTTATGAAGTTTGAGTGTTGATACAACCTTTCAAAGCAACATCTGGCTGGCCTGTTCCAGAATGGTCATTCTGGATGACTGCAGGTGTTTGTTTTTTTCTGGTCAATGCCCAGGCCTGTCAGTTTTTAAATATTTTTTAATGTCTTCCCCAAATATAAGCACAAGTGAAATACCACTTACCACTACTTTTTACAACTACTACATTGAGAAAATGCTGTATTGGTGACATGTCAAAGTCATCAGTACATCCTATTACATTGAATGGGAATAATTTTTACTAAAGTCCTGATTGCTGTATGGGTAAATGCATTAGAAACTCATAATAGTGAAATCATGCTGGATACTTGAGCCATTTAAGTAGGTTTTGCATTGCTGTTAGGATCATGTGAATAAGATGAGATAACAAATTGAAGTAGCCTCTCCTCTATCTGTGGCGTGTTACATGTTTTTTCAGGTCCTGGAACCAGACACACTGAGTTCAAATCTCGGCGCAGCCATTTGTTAGCTGTGTGATCTTGGGCAAGTTTCTTACCTGCTCTGCTAAACGAATATAACAGTTGTAGGTAATTGAAATAAGTCAAGCAGAGAAAGTAAATTATCATATGGTTTCACTGATTTGGGGAATATAAGGAATGGCATGGAAGACATTAAAAGAAGGAAGGGAAGAATGAAGTGGGGCAGGAAACTGGAGGGGGAGAAGAACCATGAAAGACTATGGACTCTGAGAAAAGAACCGAAAGTTTTAAAGGGGAGGGGGGAAGGGGATGGGTGAGCCCAGTGATAGGTATTATGGAGGACACGTATTGAATGTAGCACTGAGTGTTGTACACAAACAGTGAATCATGGAACATTACATCAAAAACTAATGTTGTGTTGTGTGCTGACTAACATAACACAATAATAATAATAAAAAGAAATGGTAGGTACAGAATAAAAAAAAAAAAACCCCAAACCAAAAAACTGTTCAGAGGATTAAGTAATTTGACAGGTGATAAGTCTTTAGAGAAGCTTTTGGTACATAGTTAGTGCTCATTAAATGTTAGTAAGTATCATATCCTTATGACTGCACTGTTTATTTGGAAAACAACTAGGGAGTGCATTGGTATAAAATTCACATATAGATGAGGAAGAGTGAATGAATATGTGTTTTCTTATAATACTTTTTATAATTATACTATCATTTTTATTAGACATGAAGATCTTGATTACCAGAAGTAGCTTACATTTTATACTGAAATTCCCCGAATGAAGTGAACAATTGCTTTTCTAACCTCACCCTCGGTCCCCTACTTCCTGTGGGGGATGCTGGCTGGGCATTGTGCACAGTCGCTTTCTCATGCTCTGGGGATTAAGCTGTCTACTCACCATCGCATAGCTCAAGCCCAAATGTGAGAAGGAGTCTTCCCACCCTAGAAGGGGCGGACTGTAGTGCTCTGTCCTGGTGGGACAGTCTGCTGAGATGGCGGAGGAGAGACACACAGGGTTCTATTTGAAGAACAAGCTATAGAGCCAAGCATCTAGAGGCTGTCTGGTGGTTAAGAGCAGAAGAAGGTTGTCAATTTTTCCTGAATGCATTAGAGCAAAGCCAACCCTTCTTGGAAAACAGGTGATAACAATTCAGTCTTCAGATTAACTCACAAAATTCAAGCTTTCTCCTAGATGGATGAACATTCTAGGCAGAAGGAACTGAATGTGTAAAGATGTTGAAGTATGGCTTTTTGGGGGATGGCAAGGACTTCTGTGTGGTTGGAGCACAGACTAGCAGACTCAGAGGAGGGCAGGAGAGGAACTGGAAAGAAGACTGTGCCAGGTGCAGGAATAACAACACTATCAGATATTAATTGAACATCAGGTGTGTGTCAGGCACTGCCTCAGTAAAAAAGGTGGTCACAACCTCTTGTTTTCACTGAACTTATGGAACATGAAGGACCTTGACTAGCAGGCTAAGCAGTTGGGATCGTATTTTGAAGATTATGTGGACTGATAGAAGTGTTTTAAGTGATGGAATGACATGCTTAGAAAAGCATTTGAAAGGCTGCTCTGATGGAAGGGCAGCCAGTGAAAGCTTCATTGCCTAGAAGGCCACTGCAAATGCCCACACAAGAAATGGTAAAGACTTCAGTGGCAGTGATCAAAGCAGAGATATTTAGGAAGCAGAATTGATGGGATTTGATGAAAAATTTTATGCGGGTAGTGAGGTAGAAGGAGAAGGATAAGATGACTCTCAGGAGTCTATCTTGGACAACTGGTTACACACTGAACAAACATGCAAATCTGTGATATATAAAGCTTCTAGAAGCCCAACCTATTGAAGAATATGTACTCATAATGCTGGATGTGTTAAACAATTTGCCCGGTGCTTGACAGGGAATAGGTGCTTAATGCCTGTCAGTAGAGGGAAAGATAATATCCTGAGTTTATTACATTTTATCACTTCCTGTTCAGCCAGGTACAAAACCTAAGCACCATATCCCAGTATTTAAGAGTGAGGCAATACGCAAGAACAGCAAGAAGAGAAATTGAAAACATCACTATTCTTCAAGAGTGTGTAACTCAGTAGAAGAGACACAGTATACCCTTCAGCAAGTGGCATAAGAATCACTGGTCACTATCCTATACACTTGGGTAGAATTCAATTGGATTTGCAAAATACAATGAGTAAGTGTCTTCCATGTGACATAAAGCCATAAATATGCTCAGTATGTTTAAATCTGCTCAATATTGCAAGCATTTCTTTTTAGACTTTGTCCTGAAGAATGGTGTTTCATCCCCCTCTTCTAGGCTGGTGCTAGTTGCTAGTTCCCAGAACTTTTCTTACTTGGATTATTATACAATCCCTCTACTTGGGTACTAGTCAATGTTTCTATTTTGCTTTAGAAGTCAAAAAATCCTTTCAGTATTCACTAGTTAACTTGCCACTGATTTGATAATTTCCCACCACCTAGTGATGTCTCTTCCTTCATTTCCTTGATTTTATTTTTCAAAAATTTCTTGTTACTGCTTTTCACACATTATCTTCTATTCACAGCCACACAAATCAACTGTCCTTGAAGTCAGCGTCATTAATTATAGAAGAGAAACCAATTTCAGATGCTCAGCTCAGAGGACGTTTTCTAGAACTTTTTGAATTTTTCTGTAGTGCTGTAGTTTATATTATAAGCCCCTGTTCCATCAGGTAGCAGAGAAAATGTCCTTGCAGAGATCACTGGGTCTTTGTTGGCATTTTCCCATACTGGCACCAGCACTGGGCTGGTGATTAGGAGGAAATCTAGACATGGGGATAATTTGGCTGTCATGTTCTAAAGTCTTTAGCAAGCTTCCCTCTTTGAGACCCACAGTAGTGATTTTGAACACAGAGAGTTTTCAGAGACACCGTAGGAGACAAAGAGTCAGATTCATGGAAAGGGATTGGAGATCAAGGAACTGGTTTCCTAAAAATATCTTCCTAGGTCTAGATCAATGAATTCTCAAACTTTGGTGTGTGGCAGAATTGTCTCATGGGTTTTAGGAAACAGAGTATTGGGCTTCACCCACAATCAGGTTCTCATTCAGGAGGGCTGGATGGGGGGAATCCTGATTTTTGCATTTCCAACAGGTTCCCAAGGAATGCTGCAGCTGTTGCTGGACTGAGGACCCCAGTTTGAGAACCACTGCTCTATGTGGTCCACACTTTGCTGCATTTGGGAATCATCTTATTAGCTTTTAAAAATCTCAATGCTGAGACTCTACCCTCTGCCAAATCTATCAAACATCTGGGGGTGGGAAGCAGGCATCAGTAATGCTCAAAGCTTCCTGTGTGATTCCAGGGTGCTCCCAAAGTGGAAACCAGTTCTCTAATCCTCTGA
Organism: Mustela nivalis; assembly: GCF_964662115.1. Classification (NCBI taxonomy): domain Eukaryota; kingdom Metazoa; phylum Chordata; class Mammalia; order Carnivora; family Mustelidae; genus Mustela; species Mustela nivalis. The sequence goes on along the minus strand of NC_139030.1, from coordinate 17,195,679 downwards.
TCCCCAAACATCAATGGGTATTCAGGTCACCTAGGCATTTCATTAAAATGCAGATTCTGATTCGGTAGGTCTAAGGTGGAGCTGACATTGGGCATTTCTGTCTTTTTTTGTGTGTGTGTGTGTGAGATATAATTTACATACAAGAACATGCACTATTTTTAAGTGAGGAGTTTGATGAGCTTTGACAAATGTGCACTCCTGTGTCAGCACTACACAATCAAGGGTATAGAACATGTCTGCTGCTCTTAATAGTTTCCCCACAGCCAATCCCCCCATTCCTGACTCCCACCCCAGGCAATCACTCATCTGCTTCCTATCACTATAGAAGAATCTCTCCTTCTAGAATTTCACATAAATGGAATTATACACTAGGTGCTGTCCAATGTGTAGCTTCATTTGCTTGCTCAATAGAGATTCTTCACTTCTAATAAGATCTCAGTTATGCTAACCACATTTCCCTCTTTAAAGTAAGGCACTCAAGGATTTGGGGAAGAATTTTGGACTTCACAACTTTTAACCAGAGACTTAACCATGAGTGGCATTTGTCACATAAGATGTATTGAAATGATTTTTAATGTTTAGTATTGACGATTCAAAGAACAGAATATTCTGCACCAACCAGAAGCTATTAGGGAACAGAGTGAGTTCAGCCTGTGAGAAGCATGAGAGCCCTGGGAGAGGTGCAGAGTGCAGACAGCAGGAGGAGCCCAGGAAGGCAGCCTGGATGGAAGTGGAGGTCTGGCTGCCCCTGCAGCTCCACCAGGGCTCTGCGTCCTCAACGTTGTGCACGTTTGCCCTCATTTCAGCTTTTACACCTCTATATCCGGATGATAAGGTGCTTCTTTTCTTGGCTTTGACAATTTGGGGAATTGCAAAGCTCAGGAGGAGGTAAGATAAGATGCCTGCAACTGCATTTTAGAAAAATGATGTGTAATATCCACTTTATGACATCTAAATGAGGTCCTTCTGTTTCCCTGGGTCGTGCCCACTGCTAACTTCGATACACTTGCATGCTTGCACCCGTCGTTCATCTTGTCACCAAATTTAAAGAATACTTTGTTTGTTTTTATCTATCATGTCCCTTGTTAGATGAGAGTATATATTTTATATTTCTTATTAAATGGTAACAGTTATTTCTGAAGGTTGATAATTTATAGCTTCATGACTAGGAACTAACTAAAGAGGGTTGGGGGGAGAAATAGGCCATTTGTTTTATTATGTTCTGGGAACTGATTATGGGTATAAAAATATAAAACAACTCATACATCCACCAGAGCTTATTGTATTATCAGGTAATACACCTGCCTCTCTGATAAATAGGACTCAGTAGAATAGTTAATAAAAGCCTGAGAGTTATTTGGTGCAGAAATACAACAGTATAAAGCTACTCAAATTCAGTCTACAGTGATTTTTTTTCCATCATAAGAAAGGCCCTGGAATTCTAACAGCTATAGAAGGCACTGCTTTCCCCATCATCAGAAGAGAGAGAGGACATTTCATGTTTCACAAGGAATCTTTCAGGAATCTTAGTCCCATGATCTGGATCCTTTTGTAAACACACAAAGAGAAAATCCATACCCTCACCCTGCCCACCATCACACTATGCATGGCTTTGCATTTTTACAGAGCTCTTCTGTAGACGTGATCTCTGGATTCTCACAAACCCCTGCACATTAGGCTGTACAGGCCCCATCTCCATTAGGCTGATGAAGACATGAGACCCAGGGTTATCAAGGGACTTAGCCAGACCTTAGCCAGACCCACAGGCTCCCGAGTGAGAAGCCAGCTCCAGAACTCTGGCCAGCCACCACCTCCACAATGTGTGAAAAAACACATTTGTGATAAACTCAAAGATACGTGTAAAAGTGTGTTTTACACATGGTGGATGACAGAAGTCTTGGGTTAGAAGAGACAACAAAAGATTGTTGTGATGATCACTTTGCTAGCTAGAAACCCCTTTCTATACCTCCCAGGATACCACTGTCTGTTCAGCTGAAATTCCTGAGATACTCTGTCTTTTGTGGTGACTCTTTCTGAATTTTCTCTTCACTTCTTTTCTTTTGTTACTAGATTCTTATTTTCTGACCAAAATAATTTGTACTTACTATAGACTTCTTTTCTTGTTTCATTCTCCTGGAATCTGGGATCTGATGCTCCAGACACAGTTCTCAGGTAGATGGCAAAAATAAGGTCACCTTATAATAATAATAATAATAATAATAATAATAATAATAATAAAAGACTTATAGCTCCAAAGGCACTTCACCTGTCCCATTGCTTTAATCCATGGAACAGTTCCTTCTAGAGAACAGTTCTTTTTTCCTGTTAGCCCATTTCACAGATGTGGAATGCAGAGACAGAAGAGGTCAAGTGACTTGTTCAGGATGCACTGTGAATTAATACCTGGGACTTACCCCCCATCCCAAGTTTTATGTCTACAAACCTAGTGCTATTTTTTTTTCTTTCTTTTCTTTTTTTTAGAGGGTGGCAAAGGGCAGAGGCAGAGGAAGAAGCAGACTTCCTGCTGAATGCAGAGCCCAACACATGGCCTAATCCCAGGACCCTGAGATCATGGCCTGAGCTGAAATCAAGAGTGAAATGCTTAACCAACTGAGCCACCCAGGTGATCTAGCGTTCTAGTTCCAGGCTTTGGTTTCTCTTTCTTTTGTTTCCTTTTTACTTGATTGTTTTTTTTTTTTTTAATTGAAATGGTGTTAATTGTAAGTTCATTATTTAAGGAATTTCTTTCCTGATGATTACTTTCCTTCGTCTTGATTTTGTGGTCAATTAATGAACAGTTTTGTGGCATAAAAATGACAAATGTTACATTAGTCATTAAAGGAAAAATAACAAAATTTTAATTTGAAGTTTAAACACATGTATGGAAATACCAGCAAGAACTTTTGAAATGAAGCCTCAGTACAGAAGGGTATATGGTGCTTTGGAAAGGGCAGCTTGAGATGAACACTTCTGTAGGAGTGCTACCATCAGTGTTCACTCTAACAATGGAAGCAAGTGACCTTGATATCTTGTGATATTTAAAGACTCAATTCAATTCTCAAAACAAATCCTTGCTCTGGTAATTTTAGTATCAGTCTGAAATTAAGTGGGGGGACATACGTGACACCAAATCTATGGATTTCAATCATTTTCACCAATATCATATAGTAGAAAGAGCCTGGACTTGGCAACTAGAAAACCCGGGATCTTACTTGCCTTCTGAAGCTCTATGATTCTCAAATAAGTCACTTATCTACTTTGAGCCTTGATTTCTGTGAGGTCATTTTTTCCCTTAGCAAGTGGTGGTTCTGGAATTTCTCTTGCCTTAGCCTGTCTTGTGGACCTAGGGAGAATGCAAGGACCTGGAGCATGGTGCATCTGGGAGAGTAGTAGGGCACTTTGGAAAGATGTATCATGAAGAAGTGCATAGTTGGAGCCAACAAAAATAATTCAGAAACAGCATGCATATGATGAAAGCCGAGAGACAGGGAGAGACAGAGAAAGAGAGAGAGGGAAAGAGAAAAATTGGATAGAAACAGCAACTGAAGGTGTTTAAATGGAGTTAAGATCAGAATTTTCCATAGTTGAGAAGAAACTTGATTGTGATGGATGAAAGCTATTGTGATTCTAAAAGCTATTGGCATGGCAGAGAGTTCTTTCCTTTTTTTTTTTTTTTTAAAGATTTTATTTGCTTATTAGAGAGAGAGAGTGCAAGAGAGATCACAGAGGATAAGGGAGAGGGAAAAAGCAGACTTGCTGCTGAGCAGAGAGTCTGATCCATCCCAGGACCCTGAGATTATGACCTGAGCCAAAGGCAGATGCTTAACCAACTGAGACACCCAGGTGCCCTGGCAATGGGTTCATTAAAAGAAATGGGGTTGGCACATAGACCAGTGGAACAGAATAGAGAGCCCAGATATGGACCCTTAACTCTATGGTCAAATAATCTTTGACAAAGCAGGGGAAAATATACAGTGGAAAAAAAGACAGTCTTTTCAATAAATGGTGCTGAGAAAATTGGACAGCTATGTATAGAAGAATGAAACACGACCATTCTCTTATACCATACACAAAGATAAACTTGAAATGGTTAAAAGACCTCAAGGTGAGGCAGGAATCTATCAAAATCCTAGAGGAGAACAGAGGCAGTAACCTCTTTGACATCAGCCACAGCAACTTCTTTCCAGACGTGTCTCCAAAGGCAAAGGAAACAAAAGCAAAAATGAACTTTTGGGGCTTCATTGAGATCAAAAGTTTCTGCACAGCAAAGGAAACAGTCAACAAAGCAAAGAGGCAACTCACGGAATGGGAGAAGATATTCAAAAATGACACTACAAAGGGCTGATATCTAAGATCTATAAAGAACTCTGCAAAGTCAACACACACAAAACAGATAGTCATGTCAAAAAATGGGCAGAAGACTTGAACAGACACTTCTCCAAAGAAGACATACAAATGGCTAACAGACTCATGAAAAAAATGTTTGTCATCATTAGCCATCAGGGAGATTCAAATCAAAACCACAGTGAGATACACCTTCCCAGTTAGAATGGTCAACAATACAGTAAACAACATGTGTTGGAGAGGATGTGGAGAGAGGAGAACCCTTTTACACTGTTGGAGGGAATGCACGTTGGTGCAGCCACTTTGGAAAACAGCATGGTGATTCCTTAAGAAATTCAAAATAGAGCTACCTTATAACCCTGTAATTGCACTACTGGGTATTTATCCCAAAGATACAGATGTACTGAAAAGAAGGGCCATCTGTACCCCAATGTTCATAGCAGCAGTGACTACAGTCGCCAAACTGTGGAAAGAGCCAAGATGCCCTTCAACAGACTAATGGATAAAGAAGATATGGTCCATATATACAATGGAGTATTATGCCTCCATCAGAAAGGATGAATAACCAACTTTTATATCAGCATGGACAGGACTGGAGGAGATTATGTTGAGTGAAATAAGTCAGACAGAGAGAGTCAATTATCATATGTTTTCACTTACTTGTGCAGCATAAGGAATAACACAAAATAACTGTTGTAATAACTGTAATTTTTATTACATCTTTATTACAATAATAACTTCAACTTCTTAATGTTTCCCTGAATTTCTTTGAACTTTAGATTAATTTTGAGAACCAAACAGTTTTATTTTTGAAACTAAAATAAAGCATTTGCATTAGAGTAAAGCTCTCATATTCATTCTTGCTCATTTTCTTCTGTTACATTTACATAAAATAAAACATAACATTCTTGAATAAAATTATTAATAGGTAACTTTTCTCTTGCAGGTGGGTTTATTCTTTGAGCTCTGCTGCTTGCAAAAATGCAGTAATCGGCTCCTCTCATTTTCCTGTGTTATTTGGAGATTGAGGGGAAAAGTGAGTTGAGGGAAATTGGAGTGGGAGACAAACCATGAGAGACTGTGGACTCTGAGAAACAAACTGAGGGTTTTGGAGGGCAGGAGAGTGGGGCATTGGGTGAGCCTGGTGGTGGGTATTAAGGAGGGCACGTATTGCATGGAGTACTGGGTGTGGTGCCTAAACAATGAATTTTGGAACACTGACAAAAAATAAAATTAAACTAAAAAAAAAAAAAAAAAGGAAATGGGGCTGGCATTATCTTTGTAAAACAAGGAACTATATCACCACCTCATTTGCAAATACTATAAAGTTTTAATACCAAGTGTTGGTGACACTTGGAATAAGAGTAACTCTCATATGCTGTTAGTGGAAGTATAAATTAGTACTGCCATTGATATTATTTATTAAAGTTGAAAATATGCAAGCCCTATGACTGATTTCACTCTCCAAAAATTCTTGCAAATGAGCACAAGGCTGTATGTGTAAGAATGTTCATAGCAGCGGACTGTTCTTAATACCCATAAATGGGAAGAGAAATCTCTACCAATAATAGAATGTCCCTTATTAGTAGAATGAACAGATAAAGTAAATTCTAGTCAAAAGATAGATTAATCTTTTAAATTATGAAAATACATGAACTATAGCTACAGGCACAAACATATGGGGGTCTCACAGACACAGTGTCAAGCATAAAAAAGGAAGATATTCCCTATATTAAGAGTTTGAGGGATGAAGCAAAACTAAATTATATTTCTTAGAAATGCAAAGCACACATAAGTCATAAAACCATAAATAAAAGCCAGGAAATAATTATTATATTGTTATTAAATTATTAATGTAAGTATTATATTATTATAAAATTATTATATGATTATTAAATCATTAAACATATTATTATTAAATAATAATATTATTATTATAAAAGTTAGGATTTTGATTACCTCTAGGGAGAGGGATTGATTTTGATTAAGGAGGGACATGACAGATGGCCTCTGGAAACTGGCAGTGTGCCTGTTTTGTGGTTATCTGGGTACGCACTTTGTATAGTCATAGTCTTTAAGCCCTATGTGTATGTTCTATGTCCTCTTCCACATGTTTGGTATGTTCACACTCCTAAAAGAGAAACTAGTGATTGCTTCTAAGTGTAAGCATTCATGTGTCTGCATATGTATACATTCAGTGCATGTTGGAAGATTTTGCATGGTTTCAGGGTCACTATTCCTCATATTCATACTTTTTGTACAAGATGAAAGATAGAGAAAGAAAATGTGCTGGAGACTGGTTAAGGATACATGGACCCCAAACATTTTGTGGAATTTTTGTTTGTTTATTTGTTTAATATCAATGTTTTCAATTTTCCTTTGTTGCCATTTTACCCCCCCACCCCCACCCTCGAAGTAGAACATTGTTAACTCTGATTATTAGATAACTAGATTACTGGAATGTTATTATGTTAGACTTACAGGTAGAAGACCAAAAATTTTGTTGTTCAATTTGGGATACTCTTGAAAGTGAAAGGCAGCACCATTAACTGAGATATAAACCCAACATGTCTATGGCAAATAGGATTGTATAGTGACTCTACCTAGGACAACCTGTGGAGAATCCATTGTCTTACCCCACATGAGAGAAAAGTTCTCTTTAATCAAATGAGAAGTATGATTTCCCAAAGAATCCTGAGGAAAGATACTGAAGGAAGCTTCTTGTTTTCCCTAGAATTATCAACTCTGATGCCTGTTATGGCAATTGTGGCCAGACTATCTGAATTAGTTTCCTAGAGCTATCTTAATAAAGTGCCACAAACTGGATGGCTTAAAATGACAGAAATTTATAGTCTCACACAGCTTTGGAGGCTTGATGTCCAAACTCAAGATGTTGGCAGGCTATGCTCCATTCACAGCCTTTAGGGAAAGATCTTTTCTGCCTCCTCTAGCTCCTGGTAACCCCAGGATTCCTTGGCTTGTGGCAACATCACTACAATCTCTGCCTCTGTCTTCACACAACCAGCTTTCTATGTGTCTCTCTCTTCTTATCAGGACACCTGTCCTGTTGAATTAGGGTCCATCCTAATGACCTCATCTTAACATGATTATATCTGGGAAGACCCTATTTCCAAGTAGGGTCATATCATTCCCTGGTAATGGAGGTTAAAACTTGTACCTATAACATTATCCTTTAAAAAACTTTTTTTTTCTTTTCTTTCTTTTCTTTTCTTTTTTTTTTTTTTTAAGCACAGCTTAGATGGCTTAGCACTTCAAGAGGAACTTTAGGGAAGTTTAAGTGGGAAAATAATAGCACTATTGCCAGTGAAATATTTTCAGTAAAAACAGCTAAGAGTTCTTTATGTCAAGATAACCAGATTATCAGGGATAATGTCAGGGATGCTTGCCTGGCTTTTTGCTCTTGAGCTTCTCTCTGTTTCATGGATGAGACCTGTGGGAGCCATCTTGTTTTTCTAAGAGTAGATGCTCTTGTTCTTTGATATATCACCCTATTCACAGTCAAATCCCAACCTCCCCAAACTAATCCTTTTCTTCTCTTTCAAATAGTCTTTTCCACCTAAGGACATCCCACTGAGTTCTATGGGAGAAATTTGTCTAGGTTACCATTAATTGACACATGTAAGTTCAAAGTAAATTATTTTGTTTTTCCTAACCAAGTGATAAGCACAGTTCGTTCTGGAGAATTCTGATATAATATACTCTGTTTTTCTTTTTTTTTTTTTCTCTTCTTTATTCCCCATCCCCCAATAGAAAAATCTACATTATAATACTACAGAATATTAAGGCCCTTCTTATTTGTTACAATTGGGTGGGACTAATAATTGCACTTCAAAAAAGATTGTAAAAATTACACACACACACACACATATAACATTTAGATAAACATATAAATGCATGTTAATATAATAAAATACAGAATTTTGCACTGTCTGGAAGAAGTAAGCTGATTTTTATAGTATGGTCCAGTACATTAAAAAATAATGTTAACTCAGGTTGTTCAACATGAAAATTACTTCTTGTGTATCTTCATTTACTGTATTAATAATTTTTGGCTGTAATATCGATCCTATATCTCTTATCCTCCTCCAACTTCCTCATCTGTAGATCCATTTGTTTCTGTCATGGAAAGTATAATTTTTGTATCATTTGTAATTTCACTTTTCAATGTTTAGTTTCCATTAATCATTTGTTGTTTGTTATCTTCCTTAAATATGTCACATATCAGGTGGACTACTCTAAAATTTCTCCCTGCTTATGCTAAATAAATATATTACTTTTTTTAACATAAAAACCACTTATCACTTGCTATAAAACTTTTAGTTCTGACCATTTTTTTTTGACATATGGACAATCTTTTAATTACATAGACATGGATTTGTCTACATAGACATAGACACTTCATCTTTATTGGATTTATCATACCCACAATGCATCCTTTACTATTTACAATTTAGATTAAAAAGTGGGTCTAGAGTTAATAATATTGTGCCAACATTAATTCCCCAGTCTTGACAACAGACCACACTAACGTGTGTTATTATCATTAGGGAGTTGGGTGCAGGGTACATGGAAATACTCTGCACTATTTTTGCAACTTCTTTTTTTTTTTTTTTTTAAAGATTTTATTTATTTATTTGTCAGAGAGAGAGCAAGCACAGGCAGACAGAGTGGAAGGCAGAGTCAGAGGGAGAGGGAGAAGCAGGCTCCCTGCGGAGCAAGGAGCCTGATGTGGGACTTGATCCCAGGACGCTGGTATCATGACCTGAGCCGAAGGCAGCTGCTTAACCAACTGAGCCACCCAGGCGTCCCTATTTTTGCAACTTCTTATGAGTCAAACCATTTCAAATAGAACTTGAAGGTCCTTGTGAAGACATCTGAATGAAGTACTCTTCTGAGTTTTACACCAAAACTTTTATAGTTGTCTTCTACCTATTTCAACAACAGGTTTTAGAATCTTACCTTTATTTTACTAGAGAGACTTCTCTAAGTGAAAATTAAAGTCTTTAATTATAATTATAATCACAAGTGGGATAAATAGGTTTTCAAACAAGCAGAACTTAGTACAGATGCAAAGCATGAGTCCGGAGCACTTCAAATGCTACGGCTTGCTGTAGAAATCCGTCCACACTTTTTCTAGAACTAATAGAGAGTATCAATTATACCCGCAAGCTGACTACAAGCAAGAGGGTTAAGAACGCTTTTACTGTATAATAAGTGCATAATCATTCAATAGTAATTCCCTCTCACCCCCTCACAGACGAGGAAATTAAGGCCTCAAGAGTTATAGTGACTGCCTAAAGACATAGTAACTTGGATGCAGCTCTGACTTTAGAAGAGATTTTCTATTCTCTGAGCTCATGAATATTCCCACATGGAAATCCTTTCGTTAAGGTCCTGTCTGAATAGTCTGGCAGGAAGTGTGGGGTTCTAACCGACTGAATTCGATTTGTAGGCTGGGTAACAACACTGATTTTAGCTTGAGGAAATTTATAAAATGGTGTTTCTTGTTTGTTTGTTTGTTTTTTGTTTTTTGCCAAAAGGCATGATCATTCTTAATTGATCTTAAAAAGTCTATTTAGGTTTGAAAGCTTAGACATTCTAGAAGACCTTCCCTATCACACTGATGAAGAATTTTAAGCAGTCCGCAAGTCCTTTGGGCCCCCCACATCAATTATTCTGGTCCCCTTCCACTGAACGGGGAACTTCTCTAGCAGAGATGAATTGCTTCTTGGGAGGTTTTACTTCCATTTTGTTTTAGCAGGATTTACACGGCTGCCTTCTCCAGGCTGTCAACTTTTCCTTTTGAGAGTTCCCAGGAAGAAGAGTGATGGAGCCCGGAAAGGATGAAATCTTGGGGAAGTGCATGAAATACAAGTATAGGAAATACTTGTATTTGAAAACAAGATTGTATGTTCTTTCAAAGGCATTTTGTAAAAACCAACAATATTTTACTAAAGAACCACGTGTAGGAAGTTTTACCAATAATAGCATATATCGGTCTTCCTGTTTATTTATACCAATGCCCTGACTTACTTGCACAGGGATTAAACATCATCCAAAAGTGCAAAATTCAGCCCATTATCTAGATTTTCGGAGCAACCTTTCCAAGGTTTTAACCGTCCTCCTTCCATAACCTAGCATGCTACCTGGGGAACTGTAGGCAAAATTCGAAGGCTGTCTACAACAGGACTTCTAAACCCTGGTGATTCTGAGATTCACTGGGAATTTCTAAGAGGAGGCTGCGGTATAAGGACTCCTCAATTACACTCGGTCAGGGAACACTTTGAAATCCCCGAATATCTCTTAGGAGTACTATTGCGGAGAGATTAGTTTAGGAAATGCTGATTTTCAAACATCTTCCAGGGAAATGATTTTTCCCCCTCTGACTTGATTCTCTAAGCCATGGCCTCAGATAGAGTTGGAGGGACAAATACTCTGAAAATGAGTTTCACTACTGCTCTTCCAATCCCATTCCTCCTCTCCCACTATCCCAAATGCAATGACTGCTTGTAGGACCTACTTTTTGCATGAGGTCTGCTTGATTACACACTCCACTTAATCACTTAATGTGGTGATTCATCAGTCTCATATTCCCTTTGGAAAAAAATGATCTCTTAAATGGTAATATTTTCATACTCAAGAGACTCCCTCCCACATTGCTTCTTATTTTAAAGAAGATATTGTATCCTTACTAGTCAGGATATGTGCCATCGATTTGAAAGACAAGATGAAGAGATAATAAAAACATGTCTTAGGAGGATTGTTTGGGATCTGAAAAACAAAGCCTTCTCATAATACTAGTGTTGGAGAATCGTGTTAAGACCAATACTGCCCACGTGGTATTATTTCATAAAGTTATGCTGTGGCTGGTGGGGAGTGTTGGCACTGGAGGTTATGGTTCGACAAGTTCTGCCGTCACAAAGCACAGTATGAAAAGATCACACCATATTAGCTTTGCACTTGTCAATTTCCACCGTTTTTAACAGTTCCCTGTAAAAATGGATGGTTGTTGACATTTTAAATCTCTCACAGTACAGGGGAGATAGTGGGAATAGCAAAATTAGCAAAGTGTTGAGCATAGTTGACACTCAGTAGAATGTTTAGTGCCTGAAAAAATTAATACGTTGTAAAGAGCCAGTAGGACTCTTCTTGTAGTCAAGAGGGTCCTTTCTTAAATTGGGGAAGTACGTTTTAAGAACTGCCAGTTCCACGAGGACAGCCTTAATGTGTACTGAGAAAGGTGGTTTTAATTAAAGCAATGATGCTTCATCATCTGAACTTTGTTTATTGCTTCATGCATCTGATTTATGGAGAGCAGGGGATGAATAAATCCTGAAATGTGAGACTCAGGTTGGAAGAATTAGAAGGAAAATTAATTTTAAAGTGTAACCAGGAGCATAAACATATTTGCTTCTGTCTTGAACCAAATACAAGTTTGGTTTCTGCTTACGAAGAAAGCAAGCCTGTTGTTGCAAAATGCCTACCTATTTGCTTGTTTGCCGGCATGACGCAGGCGCTCCAGACGCCTGGCTAAGGTGGGAAGACCTCCAGCCCACTTGGTCCATACATAAGCTGTGAAGACCCCAAGTAGTGCTCACCCAAGATCACAGCGTGTTCGGGTAGGGTTGCAGCATACCTTGTCTGATTGGATTCTCCAAGATGTTTAAAATGTCAAAACATGCTGGGATTTATTTGAATGCTTGCCCTTTGTCTGTGTTTAGACGCTGAGTCCAAGGCAAAATGTTTATACACAGCAGTTATAGGAAGGGAACCAACCCTAGCGGCGCCTGGGTGACTGAGTCAGTTAACCCTCTGCCTTTGGCACAGGTCAGGATCCCAGAGCCCTAGAATTGAGCCCTGCATTGGGCTCCATGCTCGGCAGGGAACCTGCTTCTCTTTCTCCCTCTGCCCCTCCCCGCACTTGTCCTCTCTTTCTCATTCTCTCTCAAATTAAAAAAAACTTACCAAAAAAAGAGAGAGAGAACCAACTCCATAAAAAGTGTGTGTGTGTGTGTGTGTGTGTGTGTGTGTGTGTGTGTGTGTGTGTATGTGTAGGATAAATGAAAGCTACAGCTCAAGAGGCAGGATCTTTTCTACTAGTAGAGACGGGTCCAGGCTTTCTCCATGGGTCTACCTTGACATCATTCTCCCCAGTGGTAGAAGAAATATTTCTGAAGTGGTTTTCTCTGAGTTCTGCTCCAAACAACAGAACTTTAAAAACATAGAAAAGCTTTTAGAATTTCAGAGATTAGAAAAGTGGTTGCCAGGTGCTTGGGGGTGGGGACCGAGGGAAAGGTTTGTAAAGCAGTGCAGATTTTCAGCTGCGAGATAGCTAAGGTCTGGGGATGTTGATAACAGTGTTGTGGAGAACAGAAATTTGCTAAAAGAGTGGAAATGAAATGTTCTTACCTCCACCCCCCATGAAAGATAAATATGTAAGGTGATGAGTATTTTAATTAACTGGATGGGGGAAATTTTCTCACAGTGTATATGCGTGTCATATCATCACAGTGTATATTTCAAATATCTTACAGGGTTATTTGTCTGTTATACCTTAGTAAAACCGAGAAAAAAAAAAGAATCTTAAGATTGACAACCACTGTTCTAGTGTATGTGGCTCTATTTCTCATTTCTATGTAAAAATAACATTTTCTACATTGGCCACCAGCAGATAAGGAGAGAAAGTGAGCATACAGCTGTAATATCCTTCAGCAGGAAGTCACAATCATGTGAGATGTGTGATGAAATCCTATGGACAAAATTTGGGCTTCTCGTTTAATGCATAACACTAGTAAACACCTTACAATGAAATAGTTTGGAACACTTAGGCTTTTTTTTTTTTTTTTTTTTAATTTTATTGTGGTATGTTAGTCACCATACAGTATCTCACTAGTTTTTGATGTAGTGTTCCAAGTTTCATTGTCTACATATAACACGCAGTGCTTTATGCAATAGGAGCCCTCCTTAATACCTACCGCCAGGCTCGCCCATCCTCCCAGTACCCTCCCCTCTAAAACCCTCAGTTTGTTTCCTAGAGTCCACAGTCTCATGGTTCATCTCCCCCTCCAGTTTCCCCACCTTCACTTTTCCCTTCCTTCTCTTTAAAAAAAAAAAAAAATTATTATTTATTTATTTATTAACATATAATGTATTATTAGCTCCAGGAACACCTAGGCTTTTAAAAAATTAATTTATTTGACATAATAAATAGAAGGTCTTGATGCATGTAAGCATTTGTCCCTAATTTTCTTTTTTTTTTTTTTAAAGATTTTATTTATTTATTCATTTGAGAGAGAGAGAGGGGCAGAGAGAGTGCGGGAGGGGCAGAGGGAGCGAGAATCTGAAGCCAACTCCACAGTGAGAGTGGGTCCAATGTGGGGCTCGATCTCACGAAAGGGAGATCATGACCCGAGTCAAAACCAAGAATCAGATGTGTAGCTGAGTGAGCCACCCAGGCATCCCTGCCTTTAAAAAAAAAAAAAAAATCATAGTAATACATATCTGTGATTTAAAAACAGCGCAGAGGGCTACCTTAAAAAACCCTGTGTCTGTTGTCTCTACACAGTGTCACCTCCCAGAGAACATTCCTTTTAGCCATTTCTTCTTTTCAGTCTGATATTACCTCTATCTATGGGTTAGGATGTGTTTATCTCCAAGTAATAGAAACCCCAACCAAAGTGGCCTCAACAATTTAGATATTTATTATCTCACTTCAAGAGAAGACTGAACATAGGCCGTTCTGTCCCCTTCCGCAGTTAGAAAATCTAAAAATACTCCCATTTCTTTCTAGTTTTCCGTTCTGCCGGGTTTGATTCATTGTCATTTCATTGTCTTGCTTGTAACCTTCTGATCCTCTCCCAAACATGTCTCTCTGCTCTTAGTGTTGTCGCTCTTGCCTCAAGGGTGTTCCCACCCTCCTCTCCAGCTACCATGCCACCCGGCCAGGTGACCCCATGTCCATCAAGAGCCTGAGAAGGTCTTTTTTCTTGAGGTAAGGCCTCCTCTCTTCTATGGAACCTTGCAGTTGACAGCCTTTGCCACGTTTTTAAGAATTGTTTTTGTTTCCTTCCTGGAACTTGTGAGCACCTTGAGGGCAGGGCTTCCTACACTGTGTGCTTCATCAATGTTTGTAGAATAAATTAAAGGCTTCATTCAAATTTTCTTCTCAACCAGTTACATCCCTGCTCAGACTCCAGATACTTCACTCAGCTGATAGGATATGCCTCAGCATGTTCTTAGCTCTGCTTCTGAGTTATCGGAAAATACCCCCAGTGGCAGCCCACAGCAACCTTGCCACTGCCTTCTCCAGCTCCTGGTGACATCTCTCCATCACGGCCGTCATTCTACTGGACTTAACCTTTATAGCAAAAGCACAGGGTAACCCCCATCCATCTTGAACTCCTTTATTTAATCTACTCACACTGGTCACATTTGCTTATTAAAGTATAGGAAGAATAATGAAGTTTTCATGGGTCTTAGAGTCATGGAAATGTTGAGCTGCATAGTCCCTTAGAAATTAACCAGAACAAACATTCCATTCAGGGATCAGGGTACTCTGAGTGACCCCAGAGAAGGGCAAGTACTGCTCAAGGTCATGCAGTGGGTTAGTGGTAGAATTAGAGCTAGTGCCTGGCTCTGCCTATGCACAATTTAGTGAGTGCTTTTTCTAGTTTGTCTAAGTGCACACTCTCTCTCTCTTGCACACACACACACACACACACACACTCACACAAAGAGAGGTTTTCCAGCTATAGAATTGCTTTTAATGAAATAGAAAATTGAACAAAAGTTTAGCTACTTAGTGCTACCATGTTTGAATTTATAACATAATAATAAAAAAAAGAATTTATAAAGCTCTTTGAAGTTGTCTGTCTTTAGGTGCTCCAACAGAGATTTTTAGAGAATACTAGCAGCATTTGTGGGGAAATTCTCATCATGTGGGATGGTCCCAGGAGCTGCAGACCATTTGACATGCTTCGTTTCCTCCCGCTAAAATGTCAGTTATGCTCCCTTGCTGTTGTGATAAGCCCCCAAATGCCTACCTAACTATTCTAGATGCCATGTATGGAGGCAGCTTTGCCTGTCCGCATTGTGATTCTCAGAGGTAAAGAAGGCGAGTGGGGCTGAGTTATGCTGATTTGCCTGAAGAGAAAAGTTTTGCCCCATGAGAGGGTGGTTAACTGGCCTAGAGCCACAGCCAGGGCTGTTGGTAGCACTGGAATCACTGGTCTCCCTCTGTTCGCATCAGACAGGCGATTTGTTTCCAACCTAGTCCACACCATGGTCCTCTCAGGGGAGCTCATGTTTGACCAGGAATCGTCAACAGGATGGAGAGATGGCAGCAGAAATCAGGGAGGTGAGGCCCAGAGGATGGAGGGTTGGTGAGGATGCAAAATCCTACAACCAAGGAGAACACCACCTGCTGGAAACGCTCTTATTACTAAAATTCCCCCAAGTTCTGAGAGAAAAGGAACATGTCAAATTTGAGTTAGAAACGCCTTTAAAAATGTAAATTGAGTGACCCTTGTCAACGCTGAATGATAGGAGAGGTAGCTGAATGGCTTCTGCAGTGCATTGCTCTGTTCGGTCTTCTTAACGATTGGTCTTCCCAGTTGGATTGCTCGATTAGAAATACCAGGCATTTCCAGAGGGGTGGAAACTAAGGCAGACCTGTGGGTAGACGTGGGGAGCCTAACTATTTACACAGGGGATTTGTGGGCAGCTGGCTTGAGGCCTGGGAGGTGTCGCTGTAGCTCAAAGAACCTGGAAACTACTGAAGTCTGGATTTTGTCCAGGGACAACCTGACAGGTGTCTCAGTCCAGTTCGATGTACTTGAAAGGAAGAGGGAGGCACAGGCAGCCTCCTGTTCCAGGGCAGTATGGCGTGGTGGAGATGTCAGGGGTGGGCACTGATGTTGTCAGGGGCTGGGTGCGAGGACAATGTTTAGAGGATTCCCCCTTTCCTTGAAGTGTCGTTGATGAATCTAATACCTCTGCAGCTCGGTTTCCCTCTCTATCCCATTCCTTCCTGGCAAACACTTGACTTTGGTCAAGGTCTATCTATTACTGTGTGTGTGTGTGTGTGTAAATAGTAAACTTAAAGGGCTTCTGTGAGAATAAAATCTAATAAAGCACCAACTATGTGAAGTGTCTGTCTCTGTTGTCACACAGCTTCTGGACTGGGGGATAGATCGCCCGGGTTTGAACTCCCAGCTCTTCTCGACCACTTCCTAGCTCTGACCCTGGGAATAGTTATTGAAACTTTCTGTGTTTCAGTTGCCTCACCGATAAAATGCAAATAATAATAGCAAAGATGATCGAATTAATTTTTATGAGGCCTTAACATTGCTTATAAGGTCATAATGAAAATGAATTAATACTTATTATGTACGTAGTAAACATTATATTAGTGTTTGTTAAATACAAACAGTAAGACAAAGAAACCATCACTCCATCGACTTGATATCATTGTCTCTCCTTGTTGCAGTTCTTTCAAATGAAAATTCCAAATTGGGTTCTCTTTCGGTGCTAAATGTGGCTAAATATTGGCGGGGTGATAAATGGGAGGAAGAGAACAAAAAGCAAAAGCAAAAGATTGCCAGCTGCGGCCTCCATCGTGCCATGCCTTGAGCTATCTGAGATGTTGGTGGTAAACTCATTCTACGTGGGCCTTTTAGATACAGAATTTTATGTCAAGATGGAAGATCTGGATGGGACGTACATGGCCAGGAATTCAGAGGCCAGAGTGGAGACTGAGGGTGTTGGGTTAGGGGAAATTACTTGACTGTTTTCTCAAAGGGTTCGGGGACAGACCCAGTCCAGCAGAATCCGGTAAATGCATTTCTGATGTTCTTGGCTTCACTATTGTTAGGCTTTCACATATAAAGGAGACACCCATCCTGTCTGAGTTCTGGAATGAGGCCAGAAGCTAACTGAAAGTGAGCTATATGGGTATGGTTTTCAAACTCCCTGCCAGGCACTCCTTAATTGTTATCTTGCATAGAAAAGGAAGAGAAAAGGCATATATGGGGGCATCAACTCAATGGAGATGCTTACACAGAGGATGTGGTTGCATTCATATATTCCACAATTTTGTGGAGGCTGAGGTGCAGAGATGTTAAATATTTTGCCTAAGTTCTCACAGGTGTGACATTTGACCCAACTCCATCTGACTGCAGAGTCCCCTGATTTACTAGAGTACATTTTTTTATAGTAGTTTGAATATTCCAGAAAAATTGGGAAGCTAGTAGAGAGTTCACATATGCCGCATGTCCAGTTTCCTCTGTTGTTATCACTTTACTTATTATAGTGTGTTTGTCACAATTAATGAAGACATATTGATAACATATCAAAAGGCTGATATTTATTCAAATTCCCCTCGTTTTACCCAGTGTTCTATTTTTTTTGCTCCAGGATCCCACCCAGAACATTATCATCTCTCTTTAGGCTCCTCTCAGCTGTGACATTTTCTCAGAATCTCCTTGTTTTTGATGAGCTTAAAAGTTTTGAAGAATACTTGTCAGATATTTTGTAGAGTGTTCCTCAACTGGGACTTTTCTGATGTTTTCCTCATGATTAGATTGGGATTTTGAGTCTTTGGGAGACAGACCACAGAGGTGAGATACCATTCTCGTCAACTTATATCAAGGGTACATGTTACCAACATGATTTATTACTGTCAATGTTGACCTTGATCACATGGAGGAAATAGTGTTTGTCAGGTTTCACTGTAGTTACTCTATTTTCCCCTTTCTGTTTTGTATTCTTTGAAAGGAAGTCACTACTTCGAAAGAAAAAAACTCCCATACGTCAAGAGTGGAAGTTATACTCTACCTCCTTGTGAGCAAAGTATGTATATAAATTATTTGGAATGAGTCTGCATGGGAGATTTGTCTATTCTCTACATTTATTAATTTGTCTAATTGTGTGTTTATGTTCTATGGATGCATGGACATTTCTTGCATATTTTGTGTTATAATTGAATACTGCTTTATTTATTTTATTGTTCTTTCTGCTGGCTCATGTGCTACCACAACATACTTTCATCATTGTGGGTTTTCTCTTTCCCTCCCCTCCTTTCTCTGCCCTTCCTGTCCCTTCCCTCCCCTCCCCTCCTCTTCCCTCCCCTCCCCTCTCCTCCCCTCCCCTCCCCTCCCCTCTGCTTCTCTTCCCTTCCCTTCTTCCCTTCCTGGCACTACAAGATGTTCCAGGCTCCTCTTCTATATTTTCTGACCCAGACCTAGAATCAGCTATTTCTCCAGGAAGTCCAGATCCTTTTACTGGATACGGATCCTAGGAACCAGGATCTGGATGTTGGGTGTACTCATTGCTACCAGAGTTGTGAGGCTTCTAGGTCAACTCAGCTGATGGAGCAATAGCATACATGTGTATGTAAGAACCTGTTTATATGCCCATATCTATAAATATTTTGTATGTTATATTTAAATATAGGTATATTAATTTAAATGTAGGTATATAGGTATATTAATTTAAATATGAATTTGCACTAATGTCTCCCACTGATCTATTACCACATGGATCATTCTAGCCTTCTCTCTTGGCTTATCTGTAATCTCCCACTCCAACAGGGAGATACTGGGCTCCCACTGCTCTTCATTCATTTCCTTAATCGTTCAATTCCCACAGACAACAAGTAGTGGATTCAGAATTGTTAATATTTTTAAAAAAATACATGTATTTTAAATTCTAGTATAGTTAACCTACAATGTATATTAGTTTCAGATATACAATAGGGTGATTTATCAATTCTTTCCATTTCTCAGTGCTCATCCTGTACCTCTGTGGGAACACATTTATCAATGAGAGTACGTTTCTTTGTGCAGTTCCTTTTGACTTTAGTCTGACATACTCCATCATTTCCAAAGTACTTAGGTCAGCACCTTTCCTTCCATCTCCTTCAGTAAAATTTTTCACCCATTTGTAATATAATTAGGTTTTTTGGGTCACATTTGCATTGTATTCACATATCCCTTGGTATCTCAACATTATTATTCTTTTATTTGCATACATTAATGTTCACTCTTTGTACCTTAAAATTCTATGAGTTTTGATAAATGCACTGTATGATATCACACAAAATAGTCTCACCATCCTAAAAAATGCCCTGTGCTTCACCCATTCTACCATATCCTCCCCACTGGCCCTAAACCCATGGCAACCACTGATCTGTTGGTCATCCCCATAGTTTTTCTTTTAGAACGTCATATAAATAGAATGATACAACACACAGCCTTTCAAACCTGCTTCTTTCACTTAGTATGCATTTATGATTCATCCATGTACTTGTGTGTCTTCATAGTTCATTCTTTCTTATTGCTGAAGAGCATTCTTTTGTACGAATGTACCATAGTTTGTTTATCCATTCACCTACTCATGGACATCTTGGTTGCTTCCAGTTTTGGAAAATTACGAATAAAGCTGCTATAAACATTTGTATGCTGTTTTTTGTGTGGATCTAAGTTTTCAAATCAGTTGGGTAAATACCAAGTGGTGCAAATGTTGGATCGTATGGTAAGACTATGTTTAGCTTTGTAAGAAACTAAAAATCTATCTTCCAAATTGGCTGTACCATTTTGCATTTCCATCATCAGTGAAAGAGAGATCTTGTTGCCCTACCTCCTTGCCAGCAATTGGTATTGCTAGTTTTTTGGCTTTTTGCCATTCTAATAAATGTGTGGTAGTATCTCTTTGTTGTTCAAATTTGCATTTCCCTAATGACAGTCGATATTAAGTATTTTTTCAAGTGCAGTCTCATGCATATTTAATATACTTTCTTACTTGTTGTTGGGAAGGGACTCTGTGGCCAGCTGGTTGAGCTACATTTAGGGAGATTGGTATCTGAATGTTCAAATTGGTTTTCAAAGTTTGGAGCAGGTAATGAGGATGTGTTTCAGAAGCTGGCAGCAAGAAGGTATCTAGACAGGTGAACAATGGCTATGATCATTGCACCGTGCTAAGTTCAGAGTCAGGAATCAATTAAGTAACAGGTAGACATCCCTTCAGGGCTCTGTCCTGTCTTCTTCTTGCAGTAGGTACACTTGCCATTCCCTGTTCCTTTACCTTCTCCTTCTTAACAGCTTTATTGAGATATAATTACTATTCAACAAATTGCACAAATTTGAAATGTATAATTTGGTTAACTTGCCATACATATGTACTTATGCAGCCATCACTATGACCAAACAGTGAACATGTCTATCACTTCCAAAAATTTTTTTATTCCTTTTTTTTTAATTTTTAATTTTTTAATTTTTTATAAACATATAATATATTTTTATCCCCAGGGGTACAGGTCTGTGAATCGCCAGGTTTACACACTTCACAGCACTCACCAAAGCATATACTTTCCCCATAATCCCACCCCCCTTCTCCCAACCACCCTCCCCCCAGTCATTCCTTTGTTTAAAATTTAAATTTAACTAGCCAACCTATAGGACACCATTAGTTTCAGATGCATTGTTAGTGATTCATCAGTTTCATAAAACACCTAGTACTCATCACATCACATGCCCTCCTTAATGCCCATCACCCCGTCACCCCATTCTCCCACTCACCTCTCCTCCAGCAATCCTCAGTTTGTTTCTTATAGTTAAGAGTCTCTCATGGTTTTTCTCTCTCTCTGAAGACTTCCCTTTCCATTTTTCCTCCCTTCCCTTAGGGTATTCTACCCTGTTTCTTATATTCCACATATGAACAAAACCATATGATAATTGTCTTTCTCTGATTGACTTATTTCAGTCAGCATAATACCCTTCAGTTCCATCCACGTTGATATGAATGGTAACTATTCATCCTTCCTGATGGTTGAGTAATTTTCCATTGTATATATAGTCCACATCTTCCTTATCCCTTCATCTGTTGATGGACATCTCGGCTCATTCCATAGTTTGGCTATTGTGGACATTGCTGCTATGAACTTGGGGTGCAGGTGCCCCTTTGGATCACTACATTTGTATCTTTGGGGTAAATACCTAGTAGTGCAATTGCTGGGTAATAGGGTAGTTCTATTTTTAACTTCTTGAGGAAATTCCATAGAGTTTTCCAGAGTGGCTGTACCAGTTTGCATTCCCACCAACAGTGTAAGAGGGTTTCCCTTTCACTGCATCCTCACCAACACTTGTTGTTTCCTGACTTGTTAATTTTAGCCATTCTGACTGGTGTGAGGTGGTATCTCATCGTGGTTTTGATTTGTATTTTCTTGGTGCTGAGTGATGTGGAGCATTTTTTCATGTGTCTGCTTGCCATTTGTATGTCTTCTTTGGAGAAATGTCTGTTCATGTCTTCTGCCCATTTCTTGACTGGATTATTTGTTTTTTGGATGTTGAGTTTCATAAGTTCCAGCCATCCTGGCCACCCTCATCTCCCTGCTGCTACTCCACACACACCAAACATATTCCCATCTCAAAAACTTGGCACTCCCTTCCCCCTGCCTGGAAAGCTCTTTCCCCAAGAGTCACATGACTTACCCCTTCTTTTCAATCAGGTCTTTGCTCAAGTGTGCTCCCCAAACCAAGGCTTTTCCTGACTGCTTTCTCTGGAGTGCATTTTCTCTCATCTCCATTTCCTCACTCTGCTTTAGTTTGCTTCAGAGCATTTTCATCTAGCTGACAAGATACTTTTTATTATGTATTTATTAGTCTCCTTGAAGTTCATTTCCCTCACTAGATAGGGAAACCTTTATGTGGGAAGGACTTCTGCCTGCCCTCTTCTCCCTTTTTTCTGCATTTCCAGTATTTGGAACTGAGGCTGGCACATAATAGATATTTAAAACATAAACATCTGTAACTCATTCTTTAGTATAGTGCCTGATAGATAGGCAAGTGTGGAGAAAAGATAGAGCATCACAAGTCTGACTGCTATCCTTAGAAAGGTCTGCTTGCAGGGTTGGTCCTTGGCTGGTATCAGGGAACTTGGGTTTTCAGTGGGGTCCCATCATTTCCAGAACGGATTAGAGTGGCTCACTGAGCCTCAACCATTTTTACAACCAGTGTGCTTTATGCTGAACCCGTTTACCTTCTCTGAGTCTTGGTTCTGATATGTGTGAGGCACAGGTTACCTATGTGTGACCAGCCCCCAGTTTTGACCCTGAGCCTCTAATGATTTCTCTGGTAGACAGAATTTCACATGTGTCCTTGTAATTCCATGCTGGAAGAATTAAGCTCTCCTGTGTGACTTCATAAGTAGAAGACTTTTGGAAGCTTGTGCTCAGTTTCTTCTGGACTTTACCCTGAGCACCTTTTCCCTTTTCTGGTTTGGCTTTGTATCCTTTCATTGTAGTAAATCAGAGTTATGAGTATGATGCTATTCTGAGAACTGTGAGAAGCTCTCCTTGTAAGTCACTGAACCTGGGGGTGGTGTTAGGAGTCCTTAATACAGAAAAGAGGTTGCAGGGTTTTTTTTTTTTTTTTTTTTTTTTTTTAATGAAAATTAAACAAATGGTCAACAGTAAAAAGCTTTTTCAGCAAGAGACAGGCACCCTGGTCACAGAGATGGGGTTCAGCTCTATAGTCACTGGGAGTCTTTGGGGGACAAGGGAGACCACATTGGGAGATGATTTAGGACACTTGCCAGGGGTGTTGGATGTTCTGGAACCATAGTATAGTGAGCTTGGTTGCTGGTTGCATGGTACGTTGTTAAGAGGATTAAGGGTTGGTTCATGTAAAATGAGAACTTTCTACATGAGCTATCATTTTGGGAGCAGCATCTACCAGCTCTGTGCTAAGCATTTACCAGGTAAACTCCAATGCTGGCTTCACCCAGCTCCTGAGTCTGCACTGAGGCACAGACGTTCTTCCTGTGAAGGGCCACATTTGCACGGGAGCATGACGTCAGGATTCAGAGTACTGAGGGTGGGGCCTGGTTGGAGGGGAAAGAGCACCTGTCACGACAACTCCACTCTGTGGGGTTGCGCTCCAGATGAATAGAAATTTAGGTCTTTCCAGGACCTCAGGTATTCTAGGAATCCGTGTAGTATTTGATGCCTGTTACTCTGGTCCCCAGTATCAGTTGCTCCCTCTCTACCCTCATACTAAGCTCCAGGACTGGGCTGCATCTTTCCCCCTCATTTAAAATTCAAGTGTCTGCATATAAAGCCTTCATATAGAGTGATCTAATTTTCAACACTACAGGAGGAGTTAGGGCCACAGGGCCCTGTGTGGTGATGGAGCTGAACCCAGGGAGGAAAGAGCTTCTCAGTTAGATGGTTTGGGGGCCAGGTTGTCTCGGGGTCTCCAAAGATGTTCTGTGTGGTGCTGAGCAATGGCACATTCTCCACAATCTCTTTTTCTGCTCTAAGGATTAAGAGATCCTTAATTTGAGACGACGGAGGCATCAGATCCAAGAATTCTGGATCTCGAAGTTGCTGCATAGAGATCCAGATATCCTGGAAAAGCCGTCAGTCTTGAAACAGATGTTTGCAAGAAAGAAGAAAAAAAAATGTTTCATGTGTGATTATGCAGTTTTTTACATAGCAGAGTCCCTCCTAGCCTGACCAAGATAAAGATTTTGTTCTGTCTGTCCTGTTCCCTGTCCTTTAGCCCCATGTCACCCTCTTAAACCACGCTGTCTTACAATCACTCAACTGCCCAATTTTAGTGGTTTTAACCAAAATTAAACCAAAGTTTTAACCCCTTTGTCATAAGGATGTAAGAGAGGGATTTTTTTATGGGAGAAGGTGAGAAAGGCACCTTTTGTTTAATTCGTACTAATTTTTTAAAAATTACAGAGAAAGGCACCTTTTGTTTAATTCGTACTAATTTTTTAAAAATTACAGATTACATTGCTCAGGGCCTATGACTGTCTGAATGCTTAATTCATCCACAAAGCAATTGTACTCTGATGTGTCAGGCCAAGTCCCCAGGAATGTCACTGTGCTGCAGAGGACAGCTTTCTCTCACTGCCATTTGTCTACATTACTGATTCATCCATCATCTGTTCACATTATCCGTCCATCATCCATCCAAATTGGGGAAATGCGCCATCACCAAATTTGGTCCGTCTATTTTAATGTCTTCTTTCTTAGCCCATTTTTCAGGGAGCTCCTTTTCAAATGCTAACAACCTTAGATTAGCTTTAATAGCCTCTCTCATTAATTGTCTGACCAGAGTAAAAATATGTCTTGAGAGACAGATTTTACTTCCACATGCCTCTGATAATGTCAAGGCACCGTGCGGCATCTCTAAGACTGCAGCCAACCCTAGAATACAAATGTTCTTTCTGAGGTATTTGACTCTGTTCTTGGAGTAACTATAATCTCGGCATGTCAATTTTGACATTTTAGTTAGTAGGCACTGCACATTTTTTATAACGTAGGGAATTATTAATGGTATGTAAGAGGAGACACAGAAATATCACCCAATGTCATTTACATCTTTTCCATCGAAAGGATGGGCAGCAATCCATCATGGAAGGCTTAAGTGCCCTTCTGCCGGGGGTGGAAACAGACGCAGCAGGAGCAGTATTAACCAGAAGACCCTTAAGGCCCTGTTCACTTTTAGGAGCTATAAACTATTGCATTTCAGAGCTTCCAGTCCCATTTCAAATAATCTCTTTATATAGGAGGAAACCAAGTCCCACTGGGGTAGTGACAACTGTTACGTAGAGGTTGAATCCAGGATCCGGGTTTTCATTCAACGTTCAGCGACTCTGATCACCTACCTAATGTGCCAGATTGAGGCTAACACTTTAAAAAGAACAGTGTTCCTGACCACATGGGGTTCATGGCTACTCTTTCATTCACTTCTCCTTAAATCACAACAAATTGTTTCAAATTTAAAAATGGTCTTGCTTCTAGACCATTCTTAACTCTGAGATGCAAGAGTGGCTTAATGTCTTTTGCTTTTTGATATTCTTCTCTCAAAAAAATTCATTTCCTTAAAGTTTTCGCTTCATCTTGTCAGTGCAGAAGCTTAAGCCTTTAACCCCTTGTTGTCAGTTGGTTTCTTGTAACTTTTTTTTTTTTAAAGTTTATTTTAGAGAGAGAGAGAGAGAGATGGAGAGAGAGCATGGAAGAAGGGATAGGGGAGAGGGAGAGAGAGTCTTAAGCAGGCTTCACTCTAAGTGCTGAGCCCGATGTGGGTCTCAATTGATCTCCTGACCCTGACATCACCACCTGAGCCGAAATCAAGAGTCCCGTGCTTAGCTATGTCACCCACGTGCCCCTCATTTTGTTTTTATGAATGAAAAAACTGAGGCTCAGTGAACTTAAAATACATGCCCATTTCCCAGAATTAGCAAGTATACAAGTTGCAATTCCCGTGTACCTCTGATTGATTCTAAAACCTTCCATCTTCTATTTAAACTCCTTTAATAATCAGCTACATATTTGGGGGCCAATACTTTCTAGAAAATCATACTACATAGAGAATCTGCTTCTTAAATTCTTTTTCTTAGGGCACTTTGATTTCTTTTGGCTAACTTTGAGGAAACGATTTAATAAAATGCTGGGGATATTAACTTCCTCTCAAGGTGGAAAAAGATAATTTCAAGGTGGAAGAGCACTGAGTATCAGAAGCCTAAGACTCTCAATCTGTGAGGAAGAAGGATGACCAAGAAGGTCAGACCGTTTGTTTGAGAACTACCCTCCGTGAGCGAATTCTGACTGGCACAATGAGGCTTGTTGCTATGACACCAAATAATTCCATATTCAGTGCAATGGAATCCCCATTTGTGTTCTTAAAAAATTAAAGCAGTTTTATGGATATTAAATGTTTAAGTGGCTCCAGCAGCGAGAAAGAAAAATCGTCTTATGAATAAAACAGGCCAATGCCTGATTGCTTGCGCGGAAAGTATTTGAAAAATGTGTTTGCCGAGTTCGGGGCTTGGCAGCTTTTGTTTTATCGTGCGCAGTGAAAAGAGGCAATGGATGAATGAATATATAAATGATTTTAGGCAAACCACAGAATGTAAAAATTGTGGGAGGGAAATTAAATTTACTTCAACATGTTTTTCCTGAGCACTTATTATGAGCTCAGCAACACGCAGGGCTTTCTGGAGCATGCCGAAGTGGCCCCTGGTAGGGCGCTGGGCTTCACTCTTCTTCCGTCCGTGTACTCGCTAGGATGACACTAACATAGTTGACTATGTCTCACATAAACTCCAAAATTCTGTCTTTAACACAGGAGATATTTTTTTTAAAAAATCACATTTATGGATGAATAATTATATTCATTATATAATTATTATAAAATGGGTGAAATTCACCCTTTTTTAAGTGTACAGTTCAGTGAGGGTTGACAGACGTTTCCAGCCACATACTCCCGGTCACCGCTAGGGTACAGAACATTTCTGTCACTCCGCGAAGTTTCCTTGTGATGGTTGAAAGTGAATCCTCTTCACCCTGAGACTAACAGCTCCTGCTTTGGCTTCTGTTCCTATGGTTTTGTCTTTTCCAGAGCACACTATTAATCTTGTATTACAGTTAATATTATACTAATTAATGTGCTCAGAGGCTCATTTGGTGTATATACTGCTTTGTGTTTGCCTTCTTAGTAGGATGCTTTTCTGATATTCCTCTATGTTGTTGCATGTACCCTTCCTTTGGATTGCTGAGTAACAGTCCATTAGACTTGTGTTTATCCACTTGCCAGTTAATAAATGTTCAGGCTGTTTCCAGTGTTCAGCTATTATGAATAGAACGTCTACAAACACTCACATATAGATCTTTGTGGGGATGAAACAATACATTTTAATTTCTCACTTAAGTTTTCAGTACGTGTTTTCTCAATGGAAAAACAGTCTTTTATATTGTCCTGAATGCTAATTTGAGGATCTAGACTTTGTCCTCTGGTTCCCTTCCTATCTAGGGCCTTGGAAGTTTTCATCCTTAGCTGTGGCAAGGGGAAGGGGCCTGTCTCTACTACTCCAGCCCAGTAAGGACATAGCTCACTTCTGCTTATATTCTCCTGGTCAGAAATAGACTTGTGGCCACCACAGGTGCAAGCGGTGTCCCCTGAACAGCTCTGTATTATGGACAGAGGTGTATAGATTTTTGGTGGACCAATGTCTATTGATAACACCCTTTAGTTTTTTAGCAAATATTTATCAAGAGGCTACCAAATACCAAGCACTGTGCTAGGTACTAGAGATTGAACAATGACAAAATGAACAAGCAAACAAACAAAAAAACCCAAACCAAAAAATCCAGCCCTTAACATCTTGAGTTTATAGATTTTGTATAGATTTCAGGGAAGTACAATGTGTTTCTATATCCAGAAAAATGTCAAAGGAATAAATGTGCTATATTAGAAAAAAATGGGATATGGGAGAAGTATGAGAATTACAAAACAAGTGAAGGAAAAATTAAGTGGGTCAGGGAAATCTTCCTGGAGGAGGTAAGATTTCATCTGGCCTCTTAAGGATGTTAGGCATGTAGATGAAGGTGCCTGAGGTTTGGGTGGTGTCTTCAAAATGATAAATGATGTGGAAAAGGGAATGTTAGAAGCTACATGCTTTGGGTATGCCTTGTTGGAGATGGGTAAAGGAACTGACTGGAATGAACTACTTTGTTAAGGTATCTTCACGCTGACCTTTAGGACACAGCACAAAGCTCATTTAACTTGCTTTCTGAGGAAGTTCTATTCAATTTTACCATTTTAATGGCTGCTGCTCTGTTTTACTGATGGTGATTGAATGTTTTCAAATGTGCAGTTGCCTACCCCATGGTGGTAAACTTTTTCATAAATTGAATAAGTAGTCCTATCGCCTAGTGGGTGTTTTCTAAATATTAATAGAATTGAATAAATTAAAATAGGAAGAAGAGAGTTGCTGTTCTTCCTTTGACAGAACAGATTGGGGAGAGGTCATGCTGATTACAGATTACATCATGGATTGTTTAAATCTTGAGATTTATGAGTGGGGTTCATCTAATATGTCATGATACTGTTCTAGATTCAGTGTGGGAAACAAATCTCTGATAGGTAGTTACTTCAGGGAAGACAAGATTTAATAAAGGAAAATAGATCCTTATAAAATTATTCAAAGGGCTGTCAAAGCAGCAGTCTGGGGCCATTGTGATAGCTGTTATCTGGAAGTCGGGGAAACTCCCAAGCTGCCACCTCTGTCCTGGTGACACAGCCAGGTAACAAAAGGTGAACCCTGGAGTCCAGACCCTAGCGGCCTCTGCAGAACACCTCCACCTCCGCTTGCCTTCTAAAGCTAACCTTACCCTCAAAGCCTCTGTCCTATCCACGTGCATAGATCTCAGGGGGTCTAGGAAATGTGGACTTCAGTCTTCAGTGCGAGTGATTTAGGGCAAACAGAAGGGCACAGCCATTGCTGCCAGACACTAACTCGCCATCCTTGGTCCAATGATCCCATTTATTTTTCTTGTTCCTTCAGCATCTCCTCTGTCTGCTTTATGGCAGTTCAAGAGAAAGACCTTTATACAGAAATGCCATAGAAAAAGAGATACTGAAGCCATTATCATCATCACCATCATCATCATCATTATAAATATGAGAGCTCCTGTATTCATATTTGATTGTATTGTTATGAAAACCAGTACTAAATGGAACAGCCATTCTTGGTTTCCAGAGCTGCGGCTTCCTGGACACACTGGATTCCTTGGCCTTGGCCTCAGCTGTGCTTCCCACAATCCTTCACCCCAAATATTTAAATCAACAATTAGGGAACTATAAAGATTTTACTGAAGATCTGTGGTTGTAAGATGGGGAGGAAAACTGTGAGTACATCCTACTCCGTAAAATGTGCTTGTGGAAACTTCTGTCTTCCCACGAAGGCCCTCTTCCCAGCCTCCTTCCTTACTTCCCTGGGAGCCTGAGAAATCACCTGCCTCCTGTCGGGGAGTGTATTTAATACGCTCGGCTAACCTGTCTACACCATTCAGCAAAACCAACCTGGATAGTTAGCAGAATTGTTGCTATCGATTGTTCTGCAAGCACGGACTTTTGCCAGGAAGGTGGGCTGATAATGGACAGAGTGTTCTTTTTACCTTGTACCCCAAGTGGCTTTTCAAAGTAATTACCTAACAAAATGGCATTAGTCTTATAGAGAAATACTTTCCTAAGAAAATATGTTCTACTTCTTTTATTGCAGTTACTGTAAGGCTTTCTCCCCTTGGAACAAGGGTCTGACAGTCAACATTTTGGAGAAATGCATAAACTATAATTAACAGTATACAAAAATAATAATTAGACAGCATAAGCCTTTTTTGGCATGCAGGTTTTAAAAGTATACATTAATTAAACAAGGCAATACAAAAGTGATTGAACTATGGTTTAACTAAGATACTGTGACATATTTATATTTAATGCTTTTTAGGTTTAAAGTACTTTTAGCTTCCTGATCCTCTCTGAACTCTACAATGGTGTTATAAATGCACGGGTCTTACCAAAGTGCTCTGTTTTGGAATACTGAGTTCTGAGGCTATAAAAATTGTGGCCAACATATTTCCTTTGTTGTTTATTATGGCATATTATGAGGCATGTTTCTCTCTCTCTCTTTCTTCTTTGTATATTATATTTAATATTCCCTGCCCTGGCCAGGTCCATAAAAATAATGATAATAATAAAAATACCTAACCTGGAGTGCCTAATTTGTACCATTTGTTCTATAGACATTATTAGAATCCTCAAACATCACAAGATAGACAATACAACATATGTTTATACTTTTGGAAGATTATTTCACTCAATCCTGACAAGAAAATCAGTAAATACTGGGAAGACCACTCAAACCCAGATTTCTTTCTCTATCTTATTTCTTATCCTGTAAGCATATTTCAGACCCACAGTGGTTCAATGTGGCTTAACAAGGAGTTATCAGGGGATAATAATGGTCCTATTTTGTGTGGGGCCCATTCTAAAATGAAAATGCAGGACCCTTTGTTAAACTGTTAAGAATTTCAAGATGGCGGCAGCAGAGCATGATTCTAAATGCAGGGTCCTGCAGGGGACCCCGTGGGACTGCACTGCTTACCTGTCTGTAAAGCTACTTCCATGATGGGTATGTGCCAGGCTCCGTAGAAATAAATAGGAGCAAGACATCATCCTTCTGCTTAGGGCACTTCTAGTTATGGAGGCCATGGGGGAGTTTCCTTTTTGGAATTGCCTATGGCGTCAACATCCATGTTCTTTGATCTATCTTCAGGGGAGACAAATCTTTCTTTCCAAGGGATAAGATTTCTTGAAGTAGCCAAACTGACATTGCTACAGACTTTGTCAATAATTTGAGAGAGAGTGGTCTAGGTAATCAGTAAAGAAGCCTTCCGTTCAAAACAAAATGTGACTCTAAAGAAGGAAGTTTGATTTTTTGGCAAGGCCTTTGACCTAATGCTGAATATCTGGTTCAATAAAAAGGCTCCAGAAGTACTGGCAACCAGGAAGCCTTCTCAGGATAGGCAGACTAGATGAAAGCAGTGTGCTAGCAGGCAGGAGAACTTGAAACATATTATCAGTTTCAACACCTTAAAGTCACCCTTTAGAGGGTTCATGATTGTTACTAAGGTATTTTCCCTTAAAAAAAAAGAATGAAAGAAAGAAAGAAAGAAAGAAAGAAAGAAAGAAAGAAAGAAAGAAAGAAAATGCCCCTAGCAATGCAACCATGAGTTGCATTAAGCAGCTACTGTGTTTGCAGCTTCACTAGAGAATGGCCTGATTGCAAATAGGACTACTTCAGAAACAAAGGTGAAAGCGTTCATCTTGTGCAAAGATAAAATGATCCAGTTCGATACCAGTCTTGGAAGTCATCTGGGTTTTGGAGGCCGTCTCTTTCTCACTAACAAGGCTGTGAGGGTCAAATATGTTGTGTTTGGTAATGTGCCTTGTAAAGTGCAAAACTAGAAAAATATAAGGAAGTATATAGCCTCTTCTCATTTTAAAGAGAACAAGACTCATCTCTCTGGCCCGATTGTCTGTCTTCTGACTCTCTGCTCCTCAAGGTCAAGCTTTTATTGGCTGGGTCCTGGTCGACAAGTGCTGCTGGGTTGCTTAGTTATAACCCAGCCACTATCTCCTCACCACTACAGGAGCGGGTCCTGTTTATTTTCCCGGTGATGAATGGGACCTGCCTAATCCTTTGGCTTCCCTACTTTCTTTCCCTGAGTTAGAGGCTGGATGACTCACATTTATAGATTAGGTCAGCTATGAACGAGATGTGTGCTGGGAAAAATGAGATGAAGAATGGCCTCAGTTATCCTAAGGTTTATTTTCCCAACCAGGCAAAGGAGAACAGTTTCTCCAGGTATAGGTAGGAGTCTCATCTGTACCTCGAGCAGCTGTCCATTTGGATCAGCTTGTGATGCAGGGTCTGTCTAGAAAGAACTACAACCTGAGTCTCATGCCAAACAGGAAATCCCCAAATCATTACCGTCGCTGCAGCTATGAGGTTCTCTACTCTCACTTACTCTTGATCTCTTTTTCTCTACATATAAACACTTCGACCAAAGCATTTCGTGGAGTGAATGACCAAGACCCTTCCTCTGTTTACTTTATGGATTTTTGAATGTGTGTGTATCTGTGCGTGCACGCGTGTGTGCATGTGTGGCTGTGACTGATGTTTGTAATCTGAAGGAGTGAGTGTACTATTCCTCCGACCTTTAAAAGGAAGGAAAAACCTCTCCCTATCAGTTTGTTATTTGTTTTGACATCCATTTTAGGTTTATTCATTATCGTTAACATATCAGGGTTGGAATTCCCTAGAGGAAAATGCATTATTCATAGATTCAACCTTAAGCAATCTGGAGAATTTATATTATTTTTTAAAATGATATAGTCTTGTCTGCAATAAGTTTTACATCATTTTATAAGATTTTCCCCAAACAATCCTATATTTGTAAAATAACTCTTCTATAGCTTGTATTGATGCTTTAGGTTTTTTTTTTTTCTCTCTAAACAGGGTTTAGTCCAGGACCCTTGATTTTCTTTCTTTCTTTCTTTTTTTTTTTTACTTTCACGAATTCTTTTTTTTCTTTTTGCATTTTTTTATTATTTAAAAAAATTTTTTTAATAAACATATAATGTATTTTTAGCCCCAGGGGTACAGGTCTGTGAATCACCAGGTTTACACATTTCACAGCACTCATCATAGCACACACCTTCCCCAGTGTCCATATCCTCACCACCCTCTCCTTGCCCCCCTCCCCCCAGCAACACGCAGTCTGTTTTTTGAGATTGAGTCTTTTATGGTTTGTCTCCCTCCCAATCCCATCTTCTTTCATTTTTTCTTTTCCTACTGGCCAATCCCCCCACATTGCATCTCCACTTCCTCATATCAGGGAGATCATATGATAGTTATCTTTCTCCGATTGACTTATTTCACTAAGCATAATACCCTCTAGTTCCATCCACGTCGTTGCAAACGGCAAGATTTCATTTCTTTTGATGGCTGCATAGTATTCCTATATATATATATATATATATATATATATCTCACATCTTATTTATCCATTCATCTGTTGATGGACATCTAGGTTCATTCCATAGTTCGGCTATTGTGGACATTGCTGCTATAAACATTCGGGTGCACGTGCCCCTTTGGAACACCATGTTTGTATCTTTAGGATATATACCCAGTAGTACAATCGCTGGGTCATAGGGTAGCTCTATTTTCAGTTTTTTGAGGAACCTCCACACTGTTTTCCAGAGTGGTTGCACCAGCTTGCATTCCCATCAACAATGTAGGAGGGTTCCCCTCTCTCCGCATCCTGGCCAGCATCTGTCATCTCTTGACTTGTTAATTTTAGCCATTCTGACTGGTGTGAGGTGGTATCTCATTGTGGTTTTGATTTGTATTTCTCTGATGCCGAGTGATGTGGAGCATTTTTTTCATGTGTCTGTTTGCCATCTGGATGTCTGCTTTGCAGAAATGTCTGTTCATGTCCTCTGCCCATTTCTTGATTAGATTATTTGTTCGTTGGGTGTTGAGTTTGCTAAGCTCTTTATAGATTTTGGATACTAGCCCTTTATCTGATACATCGTTTGCAAATATCTCCCATTCTGTCAGTTGTCTTTTGGTTTTGTTAACTGTTTCCTTTGCTGTGCAAAAGCTTTTGATCTTGATGAAATCCCAATAGCTCATTTTTGTCCTTGCTTCTGTTGCCTTTGGTGATGTTTCTAGGAAGAAGTTACTGCGGTTGAGGTCAAAGAGGTTGCTGCCCGTGTTCTCCTCAAGGATTTTGATGGATGCCTTTCTCACATTGAGGTCCTTCATCCATTCTGAGTCTATTTTCGTGTGTTGGGTAAAGAAATAGTCCAATTTCATTTTTCTGCATGTGGCTGTCCAATTTTCCCAGCACCATTTGTTGAAGAGGCTGTCTTTTTTCCATTGGGCATTCTTTCCTGCTTTGTTGAAGATTAGTTGACCATAGAGTTGAGGGTCTATTTCTGGGCTCTCTATTCTGTTCCATTGATCTATGTGTCTGTTTTTGTGCCAGTACCATACTGTCTTGATGATGACAGCTTTGTAACAGAGCTTGAAGACTGGAATTGTGATGCCACCAACTTTGGCTTTCTTTTTCAATATCTATTTCAATATCTATTTAGCTATTCGAGGTCTTTTCTGGTTCCATATAAATTTTAGGATTATTTGTTCTATTTCTTTGAAAAAAAAAATGGATGGGATCTTGATAGGGATTGCATTAAATGTGTATATTGCTTTAGTAGAATAGACATTTTCACAATATTTGTTTTTCTAATCCATAAGCATGGAACATTTTTCCATTTCTCTGTGTCTTCCTCAATTCTTTCATGAGTACTTTATAGTTTTCTGAGTATAGATTCTTTGCCTCTTTGGTTATGTTTATTCCTAGGTATTTTATGGTTTTGGGTGCAATTGTAAATGGGATTGACTCCTTAATTTCTCTTTCTTCTGTCTTGTTGTTAGTGTAAAGAAATGCAACTGATTTCTGTGCATTGACTTTATATCCGGACACTTTACTGAAATCCTTACAAGTTCTAGCAGTTTTGGAGTGGAGCCTTTTGGGTTTTCCAGATATAGTTTCATATCATCTGCAAAGAGTGACAGTTTGAATTCTTCTTTGCCGCTTTGGATGCCCTTAATTTCTTTTTGTTGTCTGATTGCTGAGGCTAGGACTTCTAGTACTAAGTTGAATAGCAGTGGTGATAACAGACATCCCTGCCATGTTCCTGACCTTAGTGGAAAAGCTTTCAGTTTTTCTCCATTGAACATGATATTTGCAGTGGGTTTTTCATAGACGGCTTTGATAATGTTGAGGTATGTGCCCTCTATCTCTACACTTTGAAGAGTTTTAATCAGGAAGGGATGGTGCACTTTGTCAAATGCTTTTTCAGCATCTATTGAGAGTATCATATGGTTCTCGTTCTTTCGTTTATTGATGTGTTGTATCACATTGATTGATTTGTGGATGTTGAACCAACCTTGCAGCCCTGGAATAAATCCCACTTGGTCGTGGTGAATAATCCTTTTAATGTACTGCTGGATCCTATTGGCCAGTATTTTGGTGAGAATTTTCGCATTTGTGTTCATCAAGGATATTGGTCTGTAATTCTCTTTTTTGATGCGATCCTTGTCTGGTTTTGGGATCAAGGTGATGCTGGCCTCATAAAATGAGTTTGGGAGTTTTCCTTCCATTTCTATTTTTTTGGAACAGTTTCAAAAGAATAGGAATTAATTCTTCTTTAAATATTTGGCCAAATTCCCCTGGGAAGCCGTCTGGCCCTGGACTTTTGTTTGGAGATTTTTGTTGACTGTTTCAATCTCCTTACTGGTTATGGGTCTGTTCAGGTTTTCTATTTCTTCCTGGTTCAGTTGTGGTAGTTTACGTTTCTAGAAATGTATCCATTTCTTCCAGATTGTTGAATTTGTTGGCGTAGAGTTGCTCATAGTATGTTCTTATTGTTGTTTGTATTTCCTTCGTGTTGGTTGTGATCTCTGCTCTTTCATTCATGATTTTGTTTATTTGGGTCCTTCTCTTTTCTTTTTGATAAATCTGCCCAGGGGTTTGTCAATCTTAATAATTCTTTCAAAGAACCAGGTCCTAGTTTCGTTGATTTGTTCTATTTTTTTGGGGGGGGTTTCTATTTCATTGATTTCTGCTCTGAAATTTATGAATTCTCTTCTCCTGCTGGGTTTAGGCTTTCTTTGTTGTTCTTTCTCCAGCTCCTTTAGGTGTAGGGTTAAGTTGTGTACCTGAGACCTTTCTTGTTTCTTGAGAAAGGCTTGTACTGCTATATATTTTCCTCTCAGGACTGCCTTTGTTGTGTCCCACATATTCTGAATTGTTGTGTTTTCATTATCATTTGTTTCCATGAATTTTTTCAATTCTTCTTTAATTTCCTGGTTGACCCATTCATTTTTTAGAAGGATGCTGTTTAGTCTCCATGTATTTGGGTTCGTTCCAAATTTCCTCTTGTGGTTGAGTTCTAGCTTCAGAGCATTGTGGTCTGAAAATATGCAGGGAATGATCCCAATCTTTTGATACCAGTTGAGACCTGATTTATGATCCAGGATGTGGTCTATTCTGGAGAATGTTCCATGTGCACTAGAGAAAAATGTGTATTCTGTTTCTTTGGGATGGAATGTTCTGAATATATCTTTGATGTCCTTCTGGTCCAGTGTGTCATTTAAGACCTTTATTTCCTTGTTGACCTTTTGCTTAGATGATCTGTCCATTTCAGTGAGGGAGTGTTAAAGTCCCCTACTATTATTGTATTATTTTCTCTGTATTTCTTTGATTTTGTCATTAATTGGTTTATATAGTTGGCTGCTCCCACGTTAGGGGCATAGATATTTAAAATTGTTAGGTTTTCTTGTTGGACAGACACTTTGAGTATGATATAGTGTCCTTCCTCATCTCTTATTATAGTCTTTGGCTTAAAATCTGATTGATCTGATATAAGGATTGCTACTTCTGCTTTCTTCTGATGTCCATTAGTATGGTACATTGTTTTCCACCCCCTCACTTTAAATCTGAAGGTGTCTTCGGGTCTAAAATGAGTTTCTTGTAGGCAGCATATTGATGGACTTTGGTTTTTTATCCATTCTGATACCCTGTGTCTTTTGACTGGGGCATTTAGCCCATTAACATTCAGGGAAACTATTAAGAGATATGAATTTAGTGCCATTGTATTGTCTGTAAGGTGGCTGTTACTGTATATTGTCTCTGTTTCTTTCTGAACTACCACTTGTAGGCTCTCTCTTTGCTTAGAGGACCCCTTTCAATATTTCCTGTAGAGCTGGTTTGGTGTTTACAAATTCTTTCAGTTTTTGTTTGTCCTGGAAGCTTTTAATCTCTCCTTCTATTTTCAGTGAGAGCCTAGCTGGATATAGTATTCTTGGCTGCATGTTTTTCTTGTTTAGTGCTCTGAATATATCATACCAGCTCTTTCTGGCCTGTAAGGTCTCTGTGTATAAGTCTACTGCCAATCTCATGTTTTTACCCTTGTATGTTACAGACTTCTTTTCCCGGGCTGCTTTCAGGATTTTCTCTTTGTTGCTAAGACTTGTAAATTTTACTATCAGGTGACAGGGTGTGGACCTATTTTTATTGATTTTGAGGGGCATTCTTAGCATCTCCTGGATTTTGATGTTTGTTCCCTTTGCCATATTAGGGAAATTCTCTACAATAATTCTCTCCAATATACCTTCTGCTCCCCTCTCTCTTTCTTCTTCTTCTGGAATCCCAATTATTCTAGTTGTGTTGTCTTATGGTGTCACTTATCTCTCAAATTCTCTCCTTGTGGTTCAGTATTTGTCTCTCTTTTGCTTAGCTTCTTTATTCTCTGTCATTTGGTCTTCTATGTCACTAATTCTTTTTTCTGCCTCATTTATCCTAGCAGTAAGAGCTTCCATTTTTTATTGCATCTCACTAATAGCTTTTTTGATTCCAACTTGGTTAGATTTTAGTTCTTTTATTTCTCCAGAAAGGGCTTTTATTTCTCCAGAGAGGGTTTCTCTAATATCTTCTATGCCTTTTTTGAGCCCGGCTAGAACCTTGAGGATCGTCATTCTGAACTCTAGATCTGTCATATTACCAATGTCCGTATTGATTAGGTCCCCAGCCTTCGGTACTGCCTCTTGTTCTTTATTTGTGGTGAGTTTTCCGCTTTGTCATTTTGTCCAGATAAGATTTGCTTTCTCCTCCTCTGGAATTCTGCTGTTCTCCTTGGTGAGTGAAGTTGGTCTTGGCTGGGTTTCTTGTTGATATTCTGGGGGAGGGCCCTGGTGTAGTGATTCTCAAGTGTCTTTGTCCCAGGCGGAATTGCCCCGCCCTTACCAGGGGCCAGACTAAGTAATCCGCTTGGGTTTGCTTTTGGGAGCTTTTGTTCCCTGAGCGGTTTCCATAGAGCTCTGGAGGATAGGAATGAAGATGGCAGCCTCCCGGTCTCTGGCCCAGAGGAGCCGAGAGCTCGGGGTCCCGTTCCTCAGTGCGCCCTCAGAGAAAAGCGCCCAACCACCCCCATCTCCCTGGCATCTGGCTGCGCTTGGAGAAAAGCGCTCAACTGCTCGTGCTTGGAGAAAAGCACCCGGTTGCTTCCGTCTCCCTGGCCTCAAGCCATGCATTTGGAGAAAAGTGTTCAGTCACTCTGTCTCTCTGGCCTCTGGCCGTGCTCCGAGCTCACCCAGCCTGTGACTGTTCAAGGTAACCCTGAGCTGAGAGCTCACTACTCGGCTTTGTCGCTGTAGCGGGCTTCCCCTCTCTAATACCAGAGAGCTCTGCAACACTCAGACATGCCCGGTCCTTCTGTGGCCCCACGGGACCTGCAGTTATGCTGACCCCACCGTGGGTTTCCCCCCGGTTTAGCCTCTGGAGCGATGTCCCTCAGTGGAACAGACTTTTAAAAGTCCTGATTTTGTGCTCCATTGCTCTGCCACATGCCAGGAGCCGGCCCCTCCTGCTGTGATCTATCTTCCCATCACTTTGGATTCACTTCTCCGCAGGTCCTACCTTTCAGAAAGTGATCGATTTTCTGTTTCTAGAATTGTTGCTCTTCTTCTCTTCGATTTCCCATTGGATTTGTAGGTGTTTGCAATGGTTAGATAAGCTATCTAGCTGATCTCCAGCTACCTGATATCATCTCAGCCTGCTACTTCTCCGCCATCTTGACTCCTCCCCCCTCCCCTTTTGTCACTAGCTTGTAAGACTGGGGTTTATGCCTTCTATTCTGTGGGCAAAGCTAGTGACAAAGGTAAATGAAGATTTTTTTAATTCTTCATCTTTGTTATGAAGGATGCAGATTACATCAACTTGAAAATCTTGGTTTTGAGGAGTTAGTTTTAATAGAAAACAATTGACTGAATGATCTCCTCCTTTTCCCAAATAACCAGATTTCTCAGGCTATATCAAGAGTTTTATTTCTCTTTGATTTCCCTTACCAGTTTTATCTTATCTCTCTGGATAATCAAATCCCCATCAATGTAAAAGCCTTCTCTTTTGAAGTTGCAGCCATTGAGAACATGACAGCCCATTCTTATCGCTCCCCTTTAACTGCTTCCTTAGCTCCTGCCAAGGCTCCATTGAAATGTATCTTTTCTTCCTCTCCATTATGACTCAATGCTGCTGTTACATTGTATCCGGGGGATATGATGTCTGTGTATATTTAACTCAAACTTGCACATTTCAGTAGTCTGAGTTAACAACCTCACTGATAAGGATTGTACATCAATCAACCAATCAATCAAAAAATATTCATTTAGCGGCTGATAGGACTGGGAGCTAAGCCATGGAGTAGGAAGCAGGTGAGGCCTCATCTTTGCTGCTTCTGAGTAAGGTTTGCATTCTGGTATATTAAACCCTAGAGGTTTAAACTGGGGCCCCAGAGCCCTGGGGCAGGGGTGGGGTGGGGTGGGGCAGGAAGGGGACTTTTTGCTACTTTGCATCCCTTGTTACACAATGTACTTTGTGTCCCTTGGAGTATCTTCATGCAGTGTGACATTTGCTGGTGGTTGGTTCCCTTCCCTATAGAGACAACTCCTGTTTATCTCTGGAGGTTTGGTAACTAGCACAGTGCATGGCATATGCAGGCCTTGTGACTGGATGGTTGATGGAGGGAATGCAAGCCTAGGTACTCAGCAAGGTTTCCTTTAACCTAGTTCTGAGTGAATACTCACAGTGGGGAGTCTTGTGAATTTCTAGAGCAGTATTATCTCTGTCAGAGATTAAATTTATGACTCTGTGTCTTTTCCAGAAAGAGGTGCTAGGGATTTTCCTGGGCTGCCTTTAGGTAAGGTTACTGTAGCATACCCATTCTCCCCTCCTCTCCAGCGCAAGATAAACATGTGTATATTTGATATTTTATTCTCCCTTGGAAAAATCAAGTTTTACTGTTCATAAAAAAGGATGGCTTGCATTGTTTTGGATTTCAGGGCCAAAGGGAGTAGTGAATGGAGAAGGAGGGAGAAGGGCGGGCAATTAGAGCTGTGTTCCTTTATTTTTTTCTTTAAAGATTTTATTTATTTGAGAGAGAGAGCGAGCTTGAGTGAGAGGGCACAAGGAGGGGGAGCAGCAGAGAGAGAGGGAGAAGCAGAGTCCCCACTGAGCAGAGAGCCCGATGTGGGGCTCGATTCCAGGACCCTGAGGTCATGACCTGAGCTGAAGCCTGAGGCTCAATTGACTGAGCCATGCAGGTGCCCCTAGAGCTGTTCTCCTTATGATGGTAGATTCCTAAGGCCACTTGCTTTCTGAGCGTGCTTTGTAAGCTATGAATGATATGGAGAGAAGCAGTACCACGGCCACAGCATCATGGCAGTGCCCATGCCTTAGTGAAGCAGAGGTCCCTGCCCCATGCTGTGTTTGGGGAATAGCCCACTAGCCTGTGTGGTGCCTCACTTGTGTCTGCACATGTCTGAGTCTTGGTGTAGACACAGACATCTACCCAGTTAACCCAGTTACCAAGTTGTGAGTTCTGCTTTATCAAGGCTCTCACCATTTATTTGAAGATACTTCTCACCAATTTCATCTTCCATATGTGGTTTCAAGACTGGGGTTTATGCCTTCTATTCTGTGGGCGAAGCTAGTGACAAAGGTAAAATTCAAACCAGAGAGAGATAAGACAGATGGAAATTCCTGTTAAAATAGAATCACCTCATTTCATTGGAACTAAAAGAAAGACTTTTTTCTGCAGCAGAATGAATGTTATTTGTAAGGACATAAAGTGCTCAGGTGCCCAAATGCTTCTAACAAAAAGAATACTTACCTTTGAAGTCCAATACCATGCATATCCTGTCTGTCTATGTTTGCTGTCCTGTGTTTACTCTTCAGCACCCTAGCATTTTCTCATTTTTTATTCCTTTTATGATCACGTGGCTCACAAGAGAGGGTGTGAAGTTTCCTTCTGGCTGTTGATTGATAAAAGTTTAAACTGAGGAATTGCCTCCAGGAGTGCCTGTATTTTAACAAACACAGACCCGTAAATCAAAGATTTTGAGTTTTCAGTGTTGGCCAGTGAGGCCCGAGATATTTTGGAATCATTAGACATTTTTGGCTCTCATGAAATCTCCTGGAATGTGAGGAATCATCCGCCCTCGCAGAATCGTTTGGACCGTCGTTCGTCACAGCCATCTTGGTTAAAGCTCTCACTGACATCAAAGTATATTTCACATGAGTTTATATTAAGTATCTCCATGACGTCAACCTCCGTTGTAAAGAATGAGCCTTGAAATGGATCTTTTGGGAAATGGCCACCCCAATTCTCCCATTCTTATTCTCACCATGTCCAATGGTTGGAACTGAAATCGGAAGAGGTCCCTAACATTGGAACCTGGTGTTTGTGTTTGAACTCAGCTTGACCTTATAGGAGAGTTCATGCTAAATCTGGGGTGGTGGGACTGGGTATCCCTCCTACTGGTTCATGCTTGGATCCCTCGATTAGGGACATTAAATATGGTGGAAAGGAGGGCTGCCTAGGCCGCTCAGTGGTTTCTGCTCATAGGCCATGAGATCAGCCCTGAGAAAGGCTCCATGCTCAGTGGAGAGTCTGCTCCAAGATTCTCTCCCTCTGCCTGTCCCCCAACTCATGGGCTCTCAAATCAATAATAAACAAACAAATAAATAAATAAATCTTTTTAAAAAAGGGTACAAAGGAAAGTGGGGGGTGGTTAGGAAGAGAAATCCTTAGCTTGATGGGTTTGTTTGTTTGTTTTTTCTTGCAATTTTATTTATTTATTTGAGAGAGAGAAACAGAGAGAGAGAAAGAGTGTGAGTTGGGAGAGGAGCAGAGGAAGAGGGATAAGCAGGCTCTTGGGGGCTGGTTAGAATTCTGCTTACCAAAGTAGTGAAAAGAGCATGATCCTGGGAGTCAAATGGTCCTGGGTTCAAATCCTACCATTGGTGTTTATTATCTGTTAAGTAATACTAGCATTCTGATACCTCACTTGTCCCAGGAATTTATCAGAGCCTGCTGTGCAGTCATACTGTTGATATTTGAGGGAATGCATGTGAAGATCAAATACAGTGAGTCCTCTATAAGCAATGATATTATGACAGGAAAGGAAGATGCTCTTGGCCAAGGAGGTTGGGAAGGGGGAAAGAGCAGAGGAGCAGTAATGCTGATATGTTGTGAGCCTAATTATTGCTGAAAAAATTTTCCAAGGCACTTGGAATATTGAGCAATACCTGCAAGTCTATGCAAAGAGTCTATGTAAAGAATTTGCCAAGTGATAACTGGGTAGTTTTACATTTATTTTTATGTTTTCAATTAGTTCAGCCTAAACCACAAAATTCAAGCAAAGAGGATGTGAAAATCTGGCCCAGACCATGTAAAATTTAAGCATCTGATTACATGGGTAGACAGAATAAAATAATTTTATTTTTGTAATAGAGTTTAAGTTTTCAATTTATAAAAGTAATATATGCAAATTATATAATTTGGGGGCTACATATAAATATAAAGAAGACAAATGATATTAACATTTGTTTTTTCCTTCCAGTCTCTTCTCCTTGCAAAGTTTATGTTGTATTATTCGTATCTTCCCATGCATACAATTACATAGTCTTCTTATTTATCTTAACATTAGGTCAAAGGCAGGTCTCTCCTTTTTTGACAACTTTTAAATTAAAATCATCATTTTAAATGGCTGTACCCTTCAGAGGTTGCAATTTTACATGAGTTTCTGTGATTATTTGATTAATGTCTCTCCTTCCCAGC
This sequence comes from Mustela nivalis, assembly GCF_964662115.1. Lineage (NCBI taxonomy): Eukaryota > Metazoa > Chordata > Mammalia > Carnivora > Mustelidae > Mustela > Mustela nivalis. The sequence continues at coordinate 17,153,212 of NC_139030.1, read as the reverse complement.
TGGAGTATAAATTCCACACAAATAGGAACCAAATCTTTTTTGTATAATTGTTGCATCCCTAGCACCTAATGGTACCTGGCACCTGGCAGAGGAACAATAAATATTTGTTGAAAGGCTGAAAGAATAAATAAATGACTGTATCTTGTGGATGTGCTATAATTTACTTTGCACTCTATTGTTGTTAAACACTTTTTTCATTATTATAAATGAAGCTGCAGTAAACATGGCATATGAATCACTTTCCATGTATAAATTGTTTATTTCTTTTCACAGTTTGGAATGTAAATTAATCCTCCAGTCCCTAAAATGCAATGTACGTATGAGTACCCACCTGTGAATACTATGCCATTCCTATAGGTGTTAAAACACGGGCAAGTTTCTCTGTATGTGTGTGTATATGTGCATGTTTGTGTGTGTGTGTGTGTGTATACACATACATATATACACACACATATATACACACACATATATATATTTTTTTTTTTTTGATGGAAGGAGATGGTCTCATTGTATTCTCTTGGTTTGCCAATTTTAATATAGAGCACACTGGCTATTGATTAATAATAGGATTTGACAGGTAAGGCCCCAAGTGGATAGTTTGTGAAGATGTTCTGTGTTTTCCTGGTGACCCCCAAGTGCTTCGATGCATCTGGGTGCGGAAAAAGATATGTTTTTATGATGAGATGATAGTATGCATAATTCTGAAAATGAATCTCAGGATTCCATGATTTAATCTCTAAACCCTGTGAATATAATGAGCTAGTACTACCGAGATTATGACATGTTACATGGCACAATTGTTTTTAAGATAGGGAGATTAGCCAGGTGAACCTGATCTAGTATTAACAAAACCTTTCTCTGGTTGGTGGCAGAGGAGGAAATCAGAGAGACTTGAGGCACAAGGTGCATTGGATGTGTTGGTGTTGGCTTAAAAATGGATGGGTCACATGAGGTGGAGTGCAGGTGTTATTAAGGAGCTGAGAAAGTCCTCTGACTGAGAGCCAGCAAGAAGATAGGGAACTGAGTCTTACAACGGCAAGGAATTGAATTCTTCCAATACTTTGAATGAACTTGGAGGCAATTTTTCTCCAAAACCTCTAGATGAGCACCTAGCTAGGTCAGCGACATGAATTCAGCCTATGGTATGTTGAAGACTCCCAGTCATGCTGTGCTGGATTTGTGACCCTCAGAACTGTTAGCAAGTAAACAGATGCTGTTTTTTATTATGTTATGTTAGTCACCATAATCATTAGTTTTTTGATGTAGTGTTCCAAGATTCATTGTTTGTGTATAACACCCAGTACTCATTGCAACATGTGCCCTCCTTAATACCCATCACCAGGCTACTTCATCCCTGCCCCTCTCCCCTCTGAAGCCCTCAGAGTGTTTCCTGGAGCCCATAGTCTCTCATAGTTTGTTTCCCCTTCTGATCCCCCCCCCCCTTTAGTTTTCTCTTCCTTCCCCTAATGTCCTTCATGCTGTTCCTTATGTTACAAATATGAGTGAAACTATATGATAACTGTCTTTCTCTGCTTGATTTATTTCACTCAGCACAGTCCCCTCTAGTTCCATCCATGTCAGTGCAAATGGTGGGTATTCATCCTTTCTGATGGCTGAGTAATATTGCATTGTACATAGGGACTACATCTTCTTTAACCATTCATCTGTTGAAGGGCATCTCAGCTCTTTCACAGTTTGGCGACTGTGGCCATTGCTGCTATGAACATTGGGATACAGATGATCCTTCTTTTCAATACATCTGTATCTTTGGGGTAAATATCCAGTAGTGCAATTGCTGGGTCATAAGGTAGCTCTATTTTTAACTTTTTGAGGAAACTTCATACTGTTTTCCAATGTGGCTGTACCAGCTTGTATGGGCAGAAGACATAAACAGACACTTCTCCAAAGAAGACATAAAAATGGCTAACAGACACATGAAAAAATGTTCAACATCATTAGCCACCAGGGAAATTCAAATCAAAACTGCATTGAGATACTAGTTAGAATGACAAAAATTAATACGGCAGGAAACAGCAGGTATTGGCTAGGAGATGGTGAAAGGGGACCCCTCCTAAACAAGTGCTTTTTAAAGTTGCTCATTTTGTGGTAACTTGTTAAGCAGCAATAGATAACTAATACAAATAGTTACTTCAATGTTCAGCCCAGTGGAGCAGACGCTTAGCAGCATAAATTCTTACAGATAGTGCATTGCTATCAGAATTATCATTCATCTGATCTCTGCTCTTAGTTATTGAAGGGTTACAATATATCCCTTACTATTTTGCAGGAAAAATTACTGATTGCTCTCTTCCCGAGTTATCTCCAATCACTCAGCATATAATTTCTTGCAATGGCTAAAGGTGCCATATTCAAAATAAAAAGAAAGTCTTTTGAAAATGGGCTTTTGGAATCATATGTCTTAATAATGGCTATCAGAGTGTTGGTGCAAACCCCTGGTGGGTAACAGTGATTACAAGTGAATAAAATAAAAAGGAAAAACTGAAAGTCATCCGAGGCAGAGACAACTGGAGCAGAATCTGGTCTCAAAAAAAGAAGAAAACAAAAGCCGTGAGACTGAAAGAATAGGAAGGGCTGAGAATTGAGTTCATGACTTTATCGACCAAGAGCACAACCCATCATCCCCCATGGCTGTGGCTGTGGAGGATGGTGGTGGGTTTCCTCCACAGCCTCCTAAGTTATATTTAAACACAAAAAGAATAAAACTGGGACTTTTAAGGAGGAATCCTGGCAGCACAAAAGTGCTGAAGAAATGAGACCCAGATTTAGAGCACAAAATGCCTAAATCTGTGGCTGGCTGTTAATGAAACATGCCTTGGGGGAGACTTCCAGGAAGCATGGCAGAGAAGCAGGCGGAGAGTAGAGATAAATCCACTTTTGAAAGATAAATCTATTGTGAAGCCAGATCTGTGAGTTCCTTGCTTTTCTTAATTGAGTACATTTTCCAACCATGCACAGCTTGAGAGGTAGACATATTAAAGGGTCAGAATATAGAGCCAAAGACTGACAGAGCAGCTAGAAATGTGGGGAGTCCTTAGAAGCAGGGGAACTACAAAAGGGTGAACTCTGCTTCTATTCAAATCCTTGGCCGACTGTCAAATTTCAGAGGCAACGGAGTACCCATGGGATTCAGGCTCAAAAAGCAGCAGTGGGAGGACATAAGAAGAGAAAATAGGCATACACAACTGAATGTGTGGGAGAACATGACGTATGCTGCAACATTCCAGGCAAAATAACTTCCTAACGATAGAAATCCAATAATTTTCTGAAGAACATGGCCAAATCCAGAGCTGTTACAGTGTATTATCTGTAATGCCCAGTTTCCAACCAACATTTCTAGACATCTGTTGCTGTGTAACCAATTTCCTCAAAATGAGATGACTTAAATAATAAAATATTCTTTAGCACCCAGGCCTCGATCTGAAAGAGGCTCTGGTGGGAGCCCAGGCTCTCGTACTGTTGCTGGCGACATATTTTCTGGGGGCTGCGGTCATCTGAAGTCATGATGGGCTGCAGGATTCACTTCCTGAATTAATTGCACGGTTGCTGGAATGTCTTAGTCTCATCTCTTCTCCAGTAACTTCAGATGGTGGTAGTTTCAGACGTCAAAGCACAGACTGTGCATGAAGCCTGCCTATTGGATATGTAAGACCAGAACTTAGAGTCTCTAGTGAGCATCAGAAAGCCTCTGTCCACTTCTTTATAAAACGTAAAATCCCATGTTGTAACTTTACTTATTTATTTATTTTTAGAATTTTGTTTATTTATTTGACAGAGAGAGACACACAGTGAGAGAGGGAACACAAGCAGGGGGAAGTGAGAGAGGGAGAAGCAGGCTTCGCGCTGAGCAGGGAGCCCGATGTGCGGCTCAATCCCAGGATGCTGGGATCATGACCTGAGCCACAGGCAGGCATTTAACAACAAAGCCACACAGGTGCCCTGTAACTTTATTTATTTATTTATTTTTAAAGATTTGTTTATCTGAACGAGAGAGAGAAGATGGGAGGGAAGAGGGAGGGAGAGAGAGAGAGAGAGAGAGAGGGAATGCATGAGTTGGGAGGGGCAGAGGGGGAGAGAGAGAGAGAATCCTAAGCAGAAACCTGCACAGAATCCAAAGCAGGGCTGGATCCCGGGACCCTGAGATCAGGACCTGAGTTGAAACCAGGAGTCAGATGCTTAACTGACCGAGCCACCCAGGTGTCCCCATGTGTTATATTTTTAAGCAGATCAAATTCATATAAAATAAGAATTTGTGTGTGTTGTAATCTTTGTTGGGATAATAGAATAGAGTGACGTTTTGTTTTTTAAAGATTTTTAAAAAATATTTTATATAGTTATTTGACCAGAGAGCGAGTACAAGCAGGGGGAGCAGCAAAGGAGAAGAAGCAGGCTTCGCACTCAGCAGGGAGCCCATCATGGGGCTCAACCCCAGGACTCTGGGATCATGACTCACACCAAAGGCAGACACTTAACTGACTGAGCCACCCAGGCATCCCTTAAAGATTTTTTTAAAAAGTTATTGAATGAATATATTGCCAACATTTAATCTAGAAATTGATTTGTGAGTCATACAGTTTAATTTTATAATTTGAATCCCAATAATGCTGGAAATTAATCCCTTGAGTCTGAGATTATGATCTCTTTATTTCAATATATTTTGAAGAGAAGATCTCTGCTCTTTATTCTGTGGCTATATATAATTTCTCTGAGTCCCAATTTCTACTTCTGTAATATTGAGATAATGGTATGCACTCATGGGATTGATACGGAGTTTCAAGGAGCTATCATGTGAAGTATCAGTATGTGTGAAATGTACCAGCCTACACAGGTAATGACTCAACCAACATTAGTCTCGTTTTTCAGTCTCCAGATTCTTTTCATAGCTTTTTATCCCTAGTAGAGCTTCTCCCGTTTCTCAGATGTTATGCAGCAATACAAAATAATTTTGGAGAATCACCGATCCTTTTATTTCACAACTGAATTATGTGTCCTTGAAATTATCCAGAATTCCTTTCCTGGGAAGCAAGTGGTATTAATGGAGATTGTTACTAAAAGGGAGAAACAGTGAGTGTTTATTCATTGGAGTATTTAAAGAAATTGCTAGTAGGTGCAAAGTGAATGTTAATTAATTAACTCCTAAAAATGGTGGTTTCTCTGCATGGTACCACCAATCTTCATTACTGTATATTTGGTATTAGATACCTAGTCCCTGAAAAAATGTTGATGCTATCAGACTTAACTGTTTTTTCTTATTTCTCCTCACCAAAGATGGTTGATTGGTTACAATCAGATCAGATTAGCCATCCTCCCCTATCCCCGCCCCACGGCCCCTGCACCCCCAAGATGGCTTACATATTGTTTTCTCTTCTCAATTTCCTGAATCCTGTTGCCTCTAGTTCTTTTCTGAGATTAAGGCATGGGCAACTAGATGTTTAGAAAAGATGTATTTTTTCCTATTATGCAAGGGGTGCTCTTTTTTTTTTTTTTCCTCCATGGAAAATGCTTTCTTTATCCACTAACCCTTTGTCCTGGCACGCCATGCATGCACACATAAAAGCTCGATCCTCTGATTTCCCCCAAAAATGAAGAAGAAGAAAATATAAGGCAAGTGCCATGAATGAAATTGAAACTCAGCTAGAAGGACAAGAAATCATGAAGCTGGTTTCCTAAAACCAATTCCCTGCCCTGATGATGATGATGGTGATGTAAACACGAATAAAGGAAACAAAAATGCTATCAGTGCCTCTCCAGTACTCAGAATCTTGGGTGAAGATAGACCGTGAAGCTGAGTCTAGAATTACCTCGCAATTGTCTTCCTCTTGTTTCCTTCCTGATTTTAGTTTTTTAGAAGAACTGATATATGGATGCAATAAACTCTTATACTGTTAGAACTGTATGGCAAATTTGTACTTCAAATGTGATCCCGACTGGCTGGCTGATGAGTCAGGGTACTGACAGAATGACGTTTATTCAGGGGACTTCACCAGCGCTAATGATCTAACTTCCCAGCCCTCTATGGGCTCAGCAGGCAGCTTTTGTTTCCGCACTGGAAATAGGTGGAATGATAATAACCAACTTGGTACGTAATGACGAATGGACTTTTTGTGGAAAAGATTCATGAATACGAGGGAAACCTAATAAAAAATGAAAGTGTCGGGCGCCTGGGTGGCTCAGTGGGTTAAGCCACTGCCTTCGGCTCAGGTCATGATCTCAGGGTCCTGCGATCGAGGCCCCCATCGGGCTCTCTGCTCAGCAGGGAGTCTGCTTCCCTCTCTCTCTCTCTGCCTGCCTCTCCATCTACTTGTGATTTCTCTCTGTCAAATAAATAAATAAAATCTTTAAAAAAAAAATGAAAGTGTTACATTTCAAGAATCAAGAAAAAATTCCAAATACATCATGGCATTAAAACAATAATAACAATCAACTAACCAACAATTAAAACAGGTATATAAAAAGGAAAGGAAAATCTGAATGGCCCTCAGATTTCTTTGTAACGTTAGATGCCAGAAGATAATGAAGCAATGATTAGAGCAGTTCCATGGAAAAGGTGATGCCCCCAATTCTATCCCTAGCCAATTTGTCATTCATTTGGAAGCATGCAAGAATTCAAGAATATAGCACTTACACACATTAAAAAAAATTCTTTAAGAAGGAAGAAAATAAATGAATCATCAAGATAAATGGAAAAGAACAGAAAAACAAATACAAAGGAATAAGAAAAACTTAACAAAGATTAAAAGACAATTTTATAAAGTAGAAAACAGAGTAGGGGCTCTTGGGTGGCTCGGCAGGTTGAGGGTCTGACTCTTTGTTTTGGCTCCGGTCATAATATCAGGGTTGTGGGATCAAAACCCACCTCAGGTTCCATGCTTAGTATGGAGTGTACTTGTTCCTCTCTTTTGCCTGTGTCCTTTTCCCCAATAAATAAATAAACAAAATCTTAAAAAAAAAGATACCCTGATCTTTAAAAAAAAAAAAGAAAAGAAAAAGAAAACTGATATATATTAAATTCCAAGAGCTTATTTTGCAAAAAACAAGAGTATAGAGAAAAGATTATGTAATCTAATTAGATTAAAAAATAAACATGTGCAAATTAAGCAAGGACAAGTATAAACAACTTAAACCAATTATACAAAAATACTTCGTAAGATTCTAGGCTATTAAACTTCAAAGTCTCATTAAAATATATAATTTTGTGACAAATTACCAAATTGACACATAAAAGGATAGAAGATGTCAATAACAGTAACTCTAAATCAAGAGATTGTCTGAAGAATGAGCCCCAGGAAAATTGTCAGCCTGAATGGTTTCATCAGTGCTTTATGGTCCTTCAAGAGATAAATAATGCTGATATTATTTAAACTTTACAGAAAGCAGGAACAAGAAGACCCTTGCAGTAGTTTTATTTATTTTTACATGGATAGTTTAAGCCTCATAAGCAAAACTTGAAAGAGATGGCACAGAATAAAAACAAACAAAAATCTTAAATTCTTTTATACATAAAGCAAAGATCTTAAATAATATATTAGGGATACAAATCCAGCAGTATATTTGATGAATAATTCACCATGACTAAGTAGAATTTATTCTAGGAAAGCAAGTATGGTACAACATTAGGAAATCTGTTAATATAATTCATGATATTAGTAGGTTAAAGAGAAAATGTTATTTTCATAGTTGTCAAATTTGTATTTGATAAAATTCAACATTATGATTAAAAAAAAACAAAATCTTAAACTTTACGAATAGATGAATCCATATTAAACATGAGTGAGGTTGGGTGGTTGATCTCCAGCAAACACTAGTCCCCAGTTTACCAAAGACACACTGGATTAGAAGTAGTCAGATGAAGTAAAACGATACCTAATGTCATTCTTCCTATTTAACGTAGTTTTGGAAATGCTTGTTCATGAAAATAGAAATGAAAATAACAATAACAAAAAAAAAAAGAAATGAAAATAACAGCAAATAAAAGAAGCACGAAAATTGGAAAGGAGGAAATCATTACTTATGGGAAATATAATGAGATCCGAATGAAAAACTAATACAATCAACTGAAACCAGGTATTGGAAATAATGAGTTCAAAAGACTTCAATAATTGTGTCTTTTTAAAAATAATTGTTTTACTATATAACAACAATAATTAACTAGAAAATAAATTGGAAAGCAAATCTCACTTATAGTAGCACCAAAAATTTAACAAATTACCTGGGAAAAGTTTAACATGTCCTGAAGCCAAAGAGGAATTTGACTATGTGCTCGTGTCCAGCTTTGGAAAAAGATCTGGTGCAACTTGAGTTTTTCCCCTTTACTCCTGACGTGACCAGTTAACTATCCTCAGTTGCATCCTCTTAAATAAAACCAAGAGACTATCTCACTGGGGTTTCATAAAGGTCAAATGAGACTAAGCACCCAAATATGCTCAATAAAATGTTGGCACATAGATTATTATTGAGAAAATTCTAGAACTGTACTGGCATATGGTAACAATCCATACTGGGCAAAGCTTATCAGTGGCAAAGATACGTATGCCTAAGGGGTATGCATAAGTTTGTTCTTTGTGCTTTTTGCTTTAATAGAGAAAAACTTTAATAGAGAAAAACAATTATACATCAAAAATAGAGGGTAGATGAAATACATTTTGTATATATTTAATATATTTAATAGAGATATATTTTATATATATTTAATATATTTTACATATAAATCATGTAACATTTACATTCATTAAAAAGTATGATATGGTAGTACATCCATTGAGAATGTGAATGTGAAGATTGTCAGTGAAAGGACAAATACAGAATTTATTATCCTACTTTGGTAAAAATTCTATATATAATCATATGCATTTAAGTGTAAAATAAAAAGTACAAAGATATATACCAAAATATTAGTAATGATTCTCTATGGATTTTCAGATTTCAGGGTCTTGATTTTTTGTTTTTATTATCTGTTATTTATTATCCCATAATTCTATCAAAAAATTAATTCTTCATCTTAGTAAGAAACAGATTGCTTGAGGGCTTCTTTTGTACACCACAATAGTTTGTTAAATCCTACAGGTCAACTCCCTCTTTCCTGACTGCTTAGGTAAGAATCTACTTGTCAGTCTTCCTCTGTGTGGTGTTTTTTGTTTTGTTTTGTTTTTAATCTACATTGGTGAATTAAAGCCCACCCCTCCAAGACTGACACATTTCTTTACATTGTCAGGAATTGCTCTGACTTGGGAACCAACGTCTCTTTGATGTGATTTGTACATTTCGGCTCTCATCACTCATTTAATAAATATCGACGGAGCACCCCGTTTTTCTGCTAAGGTGCTTACTATGAGCGGCTTGCTGGAGGTTCTAGAGGGATCTGTTAAATAACCCCGCTCTTTCGCCACGAAGTTTCTGAGCCAACTGAGAAATAAGACAAAAGGAGAGCAGATGGAGAAACAAAACGTGTTTGCTAACTTGTTATCAGCCCACAGCCTAGCGGAGGGTAGCTGGAACCTGACCCGCAAGCACACTTCCCCACTGTCTGGGAGGGGAGAGGAAAGTGGGGTCCACATCGCGCATGTGCAGGAGTGTGCAGTCGTTCCTCCCAGTTGAGACCCACAGATTAAAAATTCCCTTTAGGTGACATGTTCTGCCTCTCCTGAAGAAAAGCGAGGAAGGGTGTGGAGAGAAACCAGGTGTGTGATGCTAACATCTTTTGGTTTGCTTTTCCTGTGTAAGAAAAATACCAGGGGTGTGGATACACTCTCCAGGGAGATGTGGTTGTCTAAAAGAAAGTCGGCTTCTAGCAGAGTTATTCCGCCCCTTCTAACCACTATTCTTTTGGGTATCTTCCTGGGATCCCTAGGAAGGGGATCCCTAGTGATCTGTGCAGATTATGCCCCTGGAAGACTCTGAAAGGAGGCAGAAGAGTATATTAATTAAATGAACTCTGAGGCCACTCATTGCTCAAGGCTGAATATTCATTGATTCCCAGTTCTATTTCCCATTCCAAATTATATCTAGCCATATTTTCCAATATGGCCCACCAGAGATACTACTATAAAATTAAATGACAACATTGAGATATTCCCAATAATAAAATGTCAAGAACATAGAAATGCCCCAAATTGAATATAAACACTCTCCTACTATCAAATTCCTGGGGAGAAATTAGTCTAAAAATTAAATTGCTTTGCAAGTTCAAGTGCAAAGGAATTAAAGTCAGAAATCAAATTTGCTTGCCCTTGTGAATTAAAAGACTTAATGAAATCAAAATTCTCCCCTGTTTCTTATTTTGTTCCCTTTTAGCCAAAGATTGTCTTTTGGGTAGCATTGAGGTTCTTTTAGCAGATTTTACTAGAATGATTATGATCTCTTCAGGAGCTCAGAAGATGAATTAGTCCAATGCCAAATCTGTGGTGAACCTCAATTTTTTTAAAAGATTCCAAGCTGCTTATAAGATACTGATGATTATTAGCACTGGCTGCATCGTCACTGTATTCGGAAAGTGAGGCAATAGTTATAGGCAAAGCTTTGCTTCTAGCGCACAGCCGTTGGTGCTGTCCAAGTCCATGGCAGAGACTCAGTGGTTGCTGACAAGGACCATATGCCCCAATCTCCCTGGCAGCCCCCATTTTGCCAAAGTGGGGCAAAATTTCATCATCCTATTTGGAAAAATAAATTATATGACCATCCTATTGATGAAGGAGATCTAGATTTTAACTTTATCTGGAAGTCACTCAGTTTATGCCAGTTTTCTGAAGTCTACCACTTGTTAATTAAACTCAACTGGGAGAAAAATCTTGAAGTGAGAGATTAACTTCAGTAATATGCTGCCATCATCATATTCAAGGGAAGAAATCCACCTCCTTCCTCTGTGTCCTCTTACTTTATTCAGTTTAGAAATTTGTCATGGTGGTATAGCCAAGAACTGGGGTTCTTTTTTCTTTCCCCTGAAGTATTTTTTCCAGTTTTTTTTAAAGATAAGTTTTTTAGAGGAGTTTTAGGTTTACCATAAAAATTGAAAGGAAGTTACACTTCTCTAATAAACATAAATACTAGGCATCTTTTCATGTGCTTATTTATCACCTGTATCTCTATTGAAAGCTTTGTTCAAATCATTTGCTTATCTATTTTATTTTATTTGTTCATTTGACAGACAGAGATCACAAGTAGGCAGAGGGGCAGGCAGAGAGAGCGAGAGGAAGAAGCAGGATCCCCGCTGAACAGAGAGCCCGATGCGGGGCTCGATCCCAGGACTCTGGGATCTTGACCTGAGCCGAAGGCAGAGGCTTAACACACTGAGCCACCCAGGCACCCCCATTTGCTTATTTTTTATTGGATTGTTTGTTCTCTTATTATTGAATTTTGAGAGTTCATTATGTATTTCAGATACAAATTCTTTTTTTCAGACCTAATGTTTTGCAAATACTTTCTCCTGGTCTATAGCCTATTTGTTTGTTTGAAGCTTTTTTTTTTGTTTTCCACTTGCTTAAGAGATTTATTTGAATAGCAGGCATTTTTATTTGTGATGAATGAAATTATGTGTCTATAGTTCATGATTTTTGTGGCTTTGCCTGAACTAAGGTAACCAAAACTTTTGTATTTTCTCCTAGATTTCTCTTTTTTTCTCTTCTTTTCTTTTCTGAATTGCTTTTGGATGTTCAGATTCCAGCACCATTTGTTAAAAAGACTATTTTTTCCTTATTGATTTACTTTGTACTTTTTTCAAAATCAATATATGCATGGGTCTACTTCTGGGCATGCTATTCTGTTACATTGATCTATACATCCATCCTTATGCCAACACCTCACTCTTGCGACTACTGTAGCTTTATAGTAAATACTGAGATCAGTATGAAAGTAGTATGAGTTCTTTCTTTTTTTTTTTTTTTTAAAGATTTTATTTATTTATTTTACAGACAGAGATCACAGGTAGGCAGAGAGGCAGGCAGAGAGAGAGGAAGGGAAGCAGGCTTCCCTCCAAGCAGAGAGCCCAATGTGGGGCTCGATCCCAGGACCCTGGGATCATGACCTGAGCCGAAGGCAGAGGCTTTAAACTACTGAGCCACCCAGGGGCCCCATGAAAGTAGTATGAGTTCTTTAAATTTGTCCATGTCCTTCAAAATAGTTTAGACTCTTCTAGATCCTTTGTTTCCCTACATAACTTTAGAATCTTCTTGTCTTTGGTTCTCCTTTTTAGTTTCCCAGATTCCCTCCTCAACATCCCAGAAGCTAGAGTTTGAACTCATCTCCTGCTACAACACCAGACAGACAAGGGCTGGTCTTCTGATTTATTACCAGGAGGAGAATAATTGTGATCACATGCTCTGTATGAGTAGACAGGCTCCCGAGAAGAAAATAGAGGGAAAGGAAAGGTTGGTGTGTAAATCAAATGGACTTCTAAAACCAAATCCTAGAATTAGGCAGATTTTCACCTGAGCAATGGATCAGACAGGCCTCCCTCCACTCCTAGAGCAGAGAGGAATTCATTTTATAGCAAGGAGATAGTGAGTCAGAAAGAGCTTCAGCTATGCGTGTTTTTGCCATTTCCCCAAACTAATCATTGATCACCTGGGGGAATGAAGAATGGGTGAAGGCTTGAAGAGAGAGCAGTAAAGGATGATAATGCAGCTGCAACGGCATGAGACTGGGAAGAGAAGCTGTATACTCCCCACCAATGCTAACTTAACCCATTAGCATTGAGTGGGCAATCTTATTTTCCATTTCCATGGACATGGGGGAGACTAACACTTGTCTTTATGTATCTCATGAAATAAAGACTCATGTGTGTTGAGAGAGTGGCATTGTCATTTAAGAAACAAGCGAAGTTAGTCATAGTTTGTAGACAACAACTCCAGAGAAATTTATCTGAATTCAGTTGACATCTTCATAAGTCACTGTCACACAGAGGGACCTTCATAATTTTTAACGAGTTTTGTTTTTATTTTTGTTTTAAATAAAGCTTAGCTATAGGATACTGAAATTGATTTTGGAAAAAAAGGACACTCACTTCTACTTACAAAAGTAGTCATGGTAGGTTTATCCTCTCATCCCAATCAGTTTCATTCCTCAAAACACAGATTTTCCCAAAATATCTTCCCCAGTTATTTCTGGCTTTGGATGGATGTCTGGTATGTTACTGTCTCTGCCACATTGATCCTTTGCTGTGGATCTGTGGCTGAATTCTTCTGTACAGATCCCAAGACCTGGGCCAAGGGTATCGTCCATGAGTGCCCCACAGCTGGTCATCACAGTGCTCAGTTCTCCCCAGGATAAAGGCAATGCTTGCCCTGAACTTTGTCTTCTTGGCCCTGAGGAAGTCTTTCTCTTGTAGATTTCCTAGAGGTTTGTGTGTTTGTCTAATGAAAGCTATTCTTTCTATTCCAGAAGCTACCTATCTTTTATGAAAGCTCCCCGTGAACTTACCTCTTCTATCACTTCTACTCTGCTCCCCTCAACAAACTCCCTAATGTATACACGCTTGTCATATAGACCTGGAGAGCTCACAGCCTGCCAGTTTCTAAAAAGATTTACTCAAGGCTTGGATGAGATACTCTTTTATAGTTAATTTCTCTTGTCATTCTACTCTCAAAATAGGAAACAACTAATGAGGCTTAAGTGTGTTGATTTGCTTAAAACTTCTACAGCAACTCACTCTCACTACAGATATCATCTCAACAAGGTATTTGCGTTAATCCTCATCATGAACTGAAATGAGAGACCATTTTTTGTTGTTATGTTTGTGAGTAACCTATGGGTATAGCTGTTTGCCAGAAAGGCCTGAAAAGACTCATTCTCTGTTGACGTCGTTTTTGGCTTCAACTTCTTCTTGAAACATGAGAAATTTAGGGGAACTCCGAGGAATGAAAAAGAATACATGATAGTATTTTGGAAGGTCCTTACTAGAGACTGAGAAACAACAGTGTATAGTTGGTATTTACCAAGTGCCAGGTAAAGAGCTAAAGTCTTAACATTTAATTTCTCCTTTCCTGTTCGATTTTTTTCTCCATTGAATTTATTGTTTTCTCAAGTAATACTGTAAAAGGTTTTTCATTTATTTTGTTTGTTGTTGGCCCTCCTTTACTAGAGTGTAAGCTCAATGAGGGCAGTTACTCTTGTTACTGCCCTATTACTAGTTCCTAGATCATGAGAATCACTGAAAAGTTGTCTTAGTAAGCGTTTCATGTGACACAGTGAATACTGTGATTCTGTGTATGTTACACATTAGAAAATAGAGGTTTAGGTAGTTCATGTACCTTGTGTAAGGCCATACTTTGTAAATAGTAGAATCAGGAATCAAAGTCATGTTTGATTTCTGAATCCATGGTTGGACCACTTGTCTACACTGCCTCCCATCTCTCTCAATCCTGACAATGATAAGTCTGTGAGACAGGATTGCCCTTACTTTATAGTTGAGAAAGTTGAATCCTAGAGAGGTCAAGTAATCTAATGTGGGTCACACAGCTGACATATAGGGAAGACTGGTCTTAAACTCAGATAATTTTGACTCTAAAGACCATGCCCTTTTCCCCATGGAGTATTGGTGGGAGACTTTGAAAATTAGTATGGTTGTCCATTTTAGGCTTAGGATATGATGCTATTGAGAATAATATACGCTCCTCTGTGGCAGAAAAGAGAAGCTAAACGTAGTTTAAGTCAGAGTTATGGGATTGTCAGGTTTTATGCCTCAGGTTCTAGATTTCCTAGGGGTTCACCTCTTGCCATGTAGTGTCTCAGGTAACAGGGAGGCTGTAAGCCCCGCTTGTGTGCTTACCACCTCTTGCAGCAGAAATACACCCCTCCTCCTCCAGCTAGTGCCACTAAGACAGATTTGTTTGCTGTCCATTTACTATGGTAAGTCACCGATCTGAGTCCAGCTGGGAAGGCTGTACATTAACCAGCTAGTGTTGTGAAGGGTGTCGTAAAAATGATGAGGGAAGTTACTGGAGGCCCTCTCCATGCCCTGAAGGTACTAAGGATGAACTCTCTGTATTCTGTTTTTGTACGTTGTAGGCATGGGAAGATATCAAGTGCCTCTGAAATCCACCTGTCCAGATTCTAGCAGACACAAGCTCTTTAGGGAATATGGTACATAAGAAGTTAATAATGTTTGAAAATTCCTGAGCTTGTCAGAATAATGAATGTAGCTAATAAACATTCTAATTAGTTAACCTGGAGAAAAATCTTTGCCACTCTAAAGTAGACATTTTCATATTATCCTGAATGTAAACATTACCTTATCATAGACTGCTGTTTAAATGTTACTCTATATCTTTTCTTGGGTTCAGACGCTGCTATTGACTATGCAAAAAGCAACAGAAAAAGACTTAATAAAAAGTGACAGCAGGCAGCTCTCCCTGCCGGCAGAGATTAAGTGCTTAGCTCTTGGCATTTCAATTACCTAAAACTAATGGAATAAATATTTTACAATATTATTGCCTTTTGGGGGGTAAAGCACTCAAAGGGAAAAACATACATGAAATGGGATTTTGTTCTTTTCTTAATGAAATAATTGAAAATGGATTTAGTATCTGAATGTGATCATTAAGAAAATAAAGATACTAGAACCAGTATCAGCGTGAAGAGATCAGGACATAATTTTTTGTACGTGTGGCCTTCACCACTGTCATTTTGCCTCCAGCATAACTTTAAAATAATGCCCTCTAACCATATCCATAAAACCATTTTAGCTGAGCTCAGATGATTTTATGATGGCATAAATTTATTAGAGGGTAATTTTTTTTTTAAACACGAGGTTAGTCAAGAATTTCCATCTTCAGAGAATATTGCGTTTTGGGGTTGAGGTACGATTAAGTTTACTTTACTTGGCTCTCAGTGACCCTGCTTTTGCGCTCTTCCTTGTCCCCTGGCACATTTCAGGCAGGAAACACAAAGAAGCAACAGCTGCCTGGAGAATGTGTTTTCTCAATGAAATGATACTGCTTTATTGCCTGTAGGGAAGTGCAGGGGCTTCCCTACAAAGATAATAATGGATCTTCCTCATTGGTGTGAAATATAGGGCCCAAAGATAAATCACACACTGCTAATTTCAATGCTTGATGTCTTTGGAGATAGGAAAATGGCCTATTTTCCCTTTAGATAGGCCATCATTTTCACAAGTTAATAAAATAATGTCAAATCTGAATTTGCAAATGGGTGGCATACTCCATAATGTCACAGTGTATCTGATAAAGACCATCAGTTTATAGGAATTGTTTATAGAATTTATCACTAGTGTGTGTTTCTGTGTGTGCGTGTATTAGTAGGAAAGCTGATGGAATTAAAATTCAAAAATCCCCTTCACCTTTTAATAGACCTCTCCCTACGTGGTTGACTTGCTCGATGCTCATGGCGTTCCCTGGAGACATCCTGGCAGAGACGTAGATTTTACATGTTTTTGATATTTGTTATATCAGTGATAACAGCCGATGATTAGGTTATTAAGGTTATATTTACATATGTGGAGAATACGGCTTCAAAAGAGGGCTCTTGATATTTCATCCATTTTTTTAAAAAAGATTTTATTTGTTTATTTGACAGAGATCACAAGTAGGCAGAGAGGCAGGCAGAGAGAGAGAGAGGGAAGCAGGCTCCCTGCTGAGCAGAGAGCCCAATGCGGGACTCGATCCCAGGACCCTGAGATCATGACCTGAGCCGAAGGCAGCGGGCTTAACCCACTGAGCCACCCAGGCGCCCTCATCCATTTTTTTTTTAAACTGAGGATTTGTGTATATTGGCCAATATGCATGGAATGAGAATTATCTTTGAAATCAATTATTGGAAAAGATTATTTGAGCCCTTAGGAAAAAAAAAATGTATACTGGAAGAAAGAAGGGAAGCTGGTGGATTCTGAAAAACTGAGCAAAAATATTCTTGCCAAAGAATATATTAAATCTTGCAAGTTAATATAAATTATTATATATTTTTTATTATATAATTTTTATTCTATAAACTAAAAGCAAAAGATCCAATTGTGGCTCAGTTACATTAAGGAATCTCCTAAAATCTGTACCAGAATCCAGACCTTAATGACCTGGAGGTCTAATCTATGAGTGTGTCTGCTGAATCTGTTCTCTCCGTCTGTCCACCTGTTTGCAACTTGACTTCTATTAATCTAAACCAAACAGCATTCTCTCTCTCCTAAAGTCACTGCAATAAATAATCTTGGCTACTGTTCTTCTAGAATCATTTCTCAACTCAGCATCCAAAGTGATCAATTAAAGATGTAAATCCAGGGGCGCCTGGGTGGCTCAGTGGGTTAAAGCCTCTGCCTTCAGTTCAGGTCATGATTCCAGGGTTCTGGGATCGAGCCCCGCATCGGGCTCTCTGCTCAGCAGGGAGCCTGCTTCTTTCCTCTCTCTCTGCCTGACTCTCTGCCTACTTGTGATCTCTGTATGTCAAATAAATAAATAAAATCTTAAAAAAAAAAAGATGTAAATCCAATTCGTTGATTCCACTGCTCAGACTTTCCAGTGGCTTCTCATTACTCAAAAAAATTAAATCCAACCCCAACAGGTCCTGCCTGATTTGGTCCTGCTATCCCCATCACCTTGACCCCTACCACTGTCTAGTGCATTTTCTCCAAGGTTCTGGCCTCCCTGCTTCCTCTATCTGGAATGCTCCTGCTCTAGACCTTGGAAGGTCATGCTCATACTCCCTCTCTTCCCCGTGTTCTCAGTTCAAGTCCCATCTCCTCTCAGAGATCTGCTTGACACAAACCATCTTCACATGTTTCTTTGTAGAACTTTTTAGTATCTGATATTTGATTAGTTCATTTTTTTATTTTCCAATTTCTCACTACCTATAGGCTCTGAGAAAGGCTCTTATTCACTAGTCTATCCTCAGTTCCTGGAATAGTGCCTGGTACTCTGTATTCTCAATGCATATTTCTGAATGAATGAATAAATGGTCCTCAAAATTTTCCTAGGAACTTGAAAATTTTTTTCCCTACCTGAATACAGTACAACCTATTTTAACTCTTATCACTAGACTATACTCTCTTCACCAGTATGTTGATCTGAATGCTTAACTGGGAAACAATTTCATCCAATTTAGAGTGGCTAACAATAAAATAGAAAAACGTGCTATGAAAACTTGTAGTGTTAAAATCAGTAACATTTGTTTGTTTGTAATGAAACGATGAACTAAGAATTCTCAATGGGCTATGGCTTGTCCCTGGCAGTAATTATCCCATGAGCAGGGGGCCTCTGATGGGTTTTGATTTTGAAGCTTCACGTTGGGCCTCATGACCATCTATTGAATTCAGGGTTTATTGACCCACATTATTTGGCAGACCAGTAGAATGAAAATTATGGCCAAGAGTCTGTTCCCGCACCACCCTGGGTGCACCCTCACCCAAGGAGCAGCCCTACCTTATGTACATCCCCATCCTACATTCAGACACATTTCTCCTAGTTTATTACATTTTTCTTGTTCATATTTATAACTTAGGAACTTAAGCACTGAGATATCTATTCTTTCTTTCATTTTTTCAAGGTCAAGACTATCTTCCTAGGATTTCTTTCCTACTCTTTGCTTAAGGCTCAAATTACTTCCATCTATTTCCAGAAATCTCCTTCACATGTGTTTCCACACCTGTGACACTTGCTAGCTTTTAAAACTGATGTTTCTTATTCTGTACTGAGCATGTGGGTTTGAGTGCCCTAAAATGTTGAATGTCTTTGTTCTTAGACATTCTAGGAACTCTGTTATATAAGGCAGAGACCCAGATTCTCATGAAGAATGAAGGAAATAAAAAGGATCTGATATAAATTGTAGGGCAGGTCTGCCATCGCATGGATGGGTTTACACCAGCTGCATTTATTGACACCCAAACATTCTTTAAGATTCTCCCTCCCCCTGCAAATTTCCTGAGTAATAAATTCTCTATCTCTAAATGGCTTTGTTTACATGGTCATTTGGAACTGTGATTTCCGTTGGGTGTTCTCTACATCAGTTCATGTCAGTAGTATTCCATTTTCATTTCAAACCCCTGAATCTCACAGGATTTGTTAAAATTTCTTGAATATTTCTAAAGGATTTATTGACATTGGATCATATTTATACTATTGGTAAACAAACCATGTGGTATGGAAAAGTAATGAACTAATAGGTAAGTGAAACAAAATACAGAATCTAGAAAAGTTTCCAAGAATATTTGAGGATTTAGCATTTTAAGCGAGTAGAGAAAAGATGGATTATCCAATAAATAATTATTCAAAAATTTATGTTGAAATAAGTGACTAGGCACTGAAACAAGCTGAGGGCCTAAAATAGTTCTAGGTGAATCAATAACTTAAATGTAAAAATTATATGTAAATACAAGATGAAAATATGGTATTTTGGTTATTTTGAGGCTGAATAAAAGCTTCTAAAGTATAAACCACAAAAGACAAAGATGATATATTTGACTACTTAGATGATAAACTCTCATATGGAAAAAAATGTCATGAAGCAGTTTAAAGAATGAAAAAATGAGGAAAATATTTCTAATGTGGATCAGGATTAATTTCTATAAAATATTTAAAAACTCACAACTCTTATAAAGCATTTAAGAAATAAATTACTATCCTCCTTGGAAAAAAATATACAAAGAACCTAAACAGGTAATTCACAACAAGAAAAATAAAAATGACCAAGAAATGTAGAAAATGCATTCAATATTTTACAAAAACAACAGCTCCCCCCCACCATGTGTTAGATTTGTATATCAAAAAGGTTGATAACACAACATGTAAATAGAATACAGGAAAATGTACATTGTCATGCTCTGTTAGTAGAGTACAAATTACTACAGTATTTCTCAAGGGCTGTTTGTCAGATGGCAACAAAAAGAGAAAACTTGAATCCTTTTTGAAACAGTAATTCCTTGTCCCTGGCAGCAATTATCCCATGAGCAGGGGGCCTCTGATGGGTTTTGATTTTGAAGCTTCACGTTGGGCCTCATGATCATCTGTTGAATTCAGGGTCAAGATGGCAGAGAAGTAGTAGGCTGAGACTACTTCAGCTAGCAGGAGATCAGCTAGATAGCTTATTTAAAGATTGCAAACACCTGCAAATCCATCGGCAGATCGAAGAGAAGAACAGCAATTCTAGAAACAGAAAAACAAACACTTTCTAAAAGGTAGGACTGGCGGAGAAGTGAATCCAAAGCGACGGGAAGATAGACCCCGGGGGGAGGGGCCGGGTCCCGGCAAGCGGCGGAGCAACGGAGCACAAAATCAGGACTTTTAAAAGTCTGTTCCGCTGAGGGACATCGCTCCAGAGGCTAAACTGGGGCGAAGCCCACGGGGGGGTCAGCGTGGCCTCAGGTCCCGCAGGGTCACAGAAGGATTGGGGGTTCTGAGTGTCGCAGAGCTTGTGGGTATTGGAACGGGAAAGCCGGCTACAGAGACAGAGCCGACAGTAAGCTCACAGCTCGGTGTTATCCTTGAACCGGCCGCAGGCTTGGTAAGCTCGGAGCGCGGCCGGAGGTCAGGCAGACGGGAGTAACTGGGCGCTGTTCTCTGCAGGTGCACTGAGGAGTGGGGCACTGGGCTCTCGGCTCCTCCAGGCCGGAGACCAGGAGGCTGCCATTTGTATTCCCCGTCCTCCAGAACTCTATGGAAAGCACTCAGGGAACAAAAGCTCCTGAAAGCAAACCCAAGCGGATTACTCAGCCCGGCCCCTGGTAAGGGCGGTGCACTTCCGCCTGGGGCAAAGACACTTGAGAATCACTACAACAGGCCCCTCCTCCAGAAGATCAACAAGAAATCCCCCCAAGACCAAGTTCACATACCAAGGAGTGCAGTTTCAATACCAAGGAGAGCAGCAGAATTCCAGAGGAGGAGAAAGCAAAGCACGGAACTCATGGCTTTTTCTCCCTTTGATTCTTAGTCTTGCAGTTACTTAATTTTTTTTTCTTTTTCATTTTTTTTCTCTTCTTCTGCTAAAATTTTTTTTACTTTTACCCTTTTCTTTTTTAACGTTTTTTAACTACTGTACCTAATATATATATATATATATATATATATATATATATATATATATATTTTATACTTTTCTTTATTCGTTTTCTTTTTTAAATTCTTTTTGTTTTGTTTTGGTTTGGTTTTGTTTTATTTTCTTTCTTTCTTCTGAACCTCTTTTTATCCCCTTTCTCCACCCTCACGATTTGGGATCTCTTCTGATTTGGTTAAAGCATATTTTCCTGGGGTTGTTGCCACCCTTTTAGTATTTTACTTGCTCCCTCATATACTCTTATCTGGACAAAATGACAAGGCGGAAAAATTCATCACAAAAAAAAAAAAGAACAAAAAGCAGTACTGAAGGCTAGGGACCTAATCAATACAGACATTGGTAATATGTCAGATCTAGAGTTCAGAATGAGAATTCTCAAGGTTCTAGACAGGCTCAAAAAAGGCATGGAAGGTATTAGAGAAACCCTCTTGGGAGATATAAAAGCCCTTTCGGGAGAAATAAAAGAACTAAAATCTAACCAAGTTGAAATCAAAAAAGCTATTAATGAGGTGCAATCAAAAATGGAGGCTCTCACTGCTAGGATAAATGAGGCAGAAGAGAGAATTAGTGATATAGAAGACCAAGTGACAGAGAATAAAGAAGCTGAGCAAAAGAGGGACAAACAGGTACTCTTTGTACTGACCACGAGGGGGGAATTCGAGAGATAAGTGAAAACATAGATGAAACAACATTAGAATAATTGGGATTCCAGAAGAAGAAGAAAGAGAGAGGGGAGCAGAAGGTATACTAGAGAAAATTATTGGGGAGAATTTCCCCAATATGGCAAAGGGAACGAGCATCAAAATTCAGGAGGTTCAGAGAATGCCCCTCAAAATCAATAATAGGCCCACACCCCATCACCTAATAGTAAAATTTACAAGTCTTAGTGACAAAGAGAAAATCCTGAAAGCAGCCCGGGAAAAGAAGTCTGTAACATACAATGGTAAAAATATTAGATTGGCAGCAGATTTATCCACAGAGTCCTGGGGCCAGAAAGAGCTGGCATGATATATTCAGAGCACTAAATGAGAAAAACATGCAGCCAAGAGTACTATATCAGGCTAGGCTATCATTGAAAATAGAAGGAGGGATTAAAAGCTTCCAGGACAAACAAAAACTGAAATAATTTGCGAACACCAAACCAGCTCTACAGGAAATATTGAAAGGGGTCCTCTAAGCAAAGAGAGAGCCCACAAGTGGTAGATCAGAAAGGAACAGAGACAATATACAGTAACAGTCACCTTACAGACAATACAATGGCACTAAATTCATATCTCTCAATAGTTACCCGGAATGTGAATGGGCTAAATGCCCCAATCTAAAGACACAGGGTATCAGAATGGATAAAAAAACAAAACCCATCTATATGTTGCCTCCAAGAAACTCATTTTAAGCCCGAAGACACCTCCAGATTTAAAGTGAGGGGGTGGAAAACAATGTACCATGCTAACGGACATCAGAAAAAAGCAGGAGTGGCAATCCTTAGATCAATTAGATTTTAAGCCAAAGACTATAATAAGAGATGAGGAAGGACACTATATCATACTCAAAGGGTCTGTCCAACAAGAAGATCTAACAATTTTAAATATCTATGCCCCCAACGTGGGAGCAGCCAACTATATATAAACCAATTAATAACAAAATCAAAGAAACACATGAACAATAAGGGGACTTTAACACTCCCCTCACTGAAATGGACAGATCATCCAAGCAAAAGATCAACAAGGAAATAGAGGACTTAAACGACACACTGGACCAGATGGACATCACAGATATATTCAGAACATTTCATCCCAAAGCAACAGAATACACATTCTTCTCTAGTGCACATGGAACATTCTCCAGAATAGATCACATCCTCGGTCCTAAATCAGGACTCAACCGGTATCAAAAGATTGGGATCATTCCCTGCATATTTTCAGATCACAATGCTCTGAAGCTAGAACTCAACCACAAGAGGAAGTTTGGAAAGAACCCAAATACATGGAGACTAAACAGCATCCTTCTAAAGAATGAATGGGTCAACCGGGAAATTAAAGAAGAATTGAAAAAAATCATGGAAACAAATGATAATGATAATACAACGGTTCAGAATCTGTGGGACACAACAAAGGCAGTGCTGAGAGGAAAATATATAGTGGTATAAGCCTTTCTCAAGGAACAAGAAGGGTCTCAGGTACACAACCTAACCCTACACCTAAAGGAGCTGGAGAAAGAACAAGAAAGAAACCCTAAACCCAGCAGGAGAAGAGAAATCATAAAGATCAGAGCAGAAATCAATGAAATAGAAACCAAAAAAACAATAGAACAAACCAACAAAACTAGGAGCTGGTTCTTTGAAAGAATTAATAAAATTGATAAACCCCTGGCCAGACTTATCAAAAAGAAAAGAGAAAGGACCCAAATAAATAAAATCATGAATGAAAGAGGAGAGATCACAACTAACACCAAGGAAATACAAACTATTATAAGAACATACTATGAGCAACTCTATGCCAACAAATTTGACAATCTGGAAGAAATGGATGCATCCCCAGAAACATATAAACTACCACAACTGAACCAGGAAGAAATAGAAAGGCTGAACAGACCCATAACCAGTAAGGAGATTGAAACAGTCATTAAAAATCTCCAAACAAACAAAAGCCCAGGGCCAGACGGCTTCCCGGGGGAATTCTACCAAACATTTAAAGAAGAATTAATTCCTATTCTCCTGAAACTGTTCCAAAAAATAGAAATGGAAGGAAAACTTCCAAACTCATTTTATGAGGCCAGCATCACCTCGATCCCAAAACCAGACAAGGATCCCAAAAAAGAGAGCTATAGAACAATATCCTTGATAAACACAGATGAAAAAATTCTCACCAAATTACTAGCCAATAGGATTCAACAGTACATTAAAAGGATTATTCACCACGACCAAGTGGGATTTATTCCAGGGCTGCAAGGTTGGTTCAACATCCACAAATCAATCAATGTGATACAACACATCAATAAACGAAAGAACAAGAACCATATGACACTCTCAGTAGATGTTGAAATAGCATTTGACAAAGTACAGCATCCCTTCCTGATCAAAACTCTTCAAAGTATGGGGATAGAGGACACATACCTCAATTTTATCAAAGCCACTTATGAAAAACCCACCGCAAATATCATTCTCAATGGAAAAAAACTGAAAGCTTTTCCGCTAAGGTCAGGAACACAGCAGGGATGTCCATTATCACCACTGCTATTCAACATAGTACTAGAAGTTCTAGCCTCAGAAATCAGACAACAAAAGGAAATTAAAGGCATCCAAATCTCCAAAGAAGAAGTCAAACTATCACTCTTCACAGATGATATGTTACTATATGTGGAAAACCCAAAAGACTCCACTCCAAAACTGCTAGAACTGGTACAGGAATTCAGTAAAGTGTCAGGATATAAAATCAATGCACAGAAATCAGTTGCATTTCTCTACACCAACAACAAGACAGAAGAAAGAGAAATTAAGGAGTCAATCCCATTTACAATTGCACCCAAAACCATAAGATACCTAGGAATAAACCTAACCAAAGAGGCACAGAATCTATACTCAGAAAACTATAAAGTACTCATGAAAGAAATTGAGGAGGACACAAAGAAATGGAAAAATGTTCCATGCTCCTGGATTGGAAGAATAAATGTTGTGAAAAAGTCTATGCTACCTAAAGCAATCTACACATTTAATGCAATTCCTATCAAAGTACCATCCATCTTTTTCAAAGAAATGGAACAAATAATTCTAAAATTTATATGGAACCAGAAAAGACCTCGAATAGCCAAAGGGATATTGAAAACAAAGGCCAACGTTGGTGGCATCACAATTCCGGACTTCAAGCTCTATTACAAAGCTGTCATCATCAAGACAGCATGGTACTGGCACAAAAACAGACCCATAGATCAATGGAACAGAATAAAGAATAGACCCTCAACTCTATGGTCAACTAATCTTTTACAAAGCAGGAAAGAATGTCCAATGCAATAAAGATAGCCTCTTCAATAAATGGTGTTGGGAAAATTGGACAGCCACATGCAGAAAAATGAAATTGGACCATTTCCTTACACCACACATGAAAATAGACTCAAAATGAATGAAGGACCTCAATGTGAGAAAGGCATCCATCAAGATCCTTGAGGAGAACACAGACAGCAACCTCTTCGACCTCAGCCACAGCAACATCTTCCTATGAACATTGCCAAAGGCAAGGGAAGCAAGGGCAAAAATGAACTATTGGGATTTCATCAAGATCAAAAGCTTTTGCACAGCAAAGGAAACAGTTAACAAAACCCAAAGACAACTGACAGAATGGGAGAAGATATTCGCAAACGACATATCAGATAAAGGACTAGTGTTCAAAATCTATAAAGAGCTTAGCAAACTCAACACCTAAAAAACAAAGAATCCAATCAAGAAATGCGCAGAGGACATGAACAGACATTTCTGCAAAGAAGACATCCAGATGGCCAACAGACACATGAAAAAGTGCTCCATATCACTGGACATCAGGGAAATACAAATTAAAACCACAATGAGATATCACCTCACACCAGTCAAAATGGCTAAAATCAACAAGTCAGGAAATGACAGATGCTGGTGAGGATGCGGAGAAAGGGGAACCCTCCTACACTGTTGGTGGGAATGCAAGCTGGTGCAACCACTCTGGAAAACAGCATGGAGGCTCCTCAAAATGTTGAAAATAGAACTGTCCTATGACCCAGCAATTGTACTACTGGGTATTTACCCTAAAGATACAAACGTAGTGATCCAAAGGGGCACGTGCACCCGAATATTTATAGCAGCAATGTCCACAATAGCCAAACTATGGAAAGAACCTAGATGTCCATCAACAGAGGAATGGATCAAGAAGATGTGGTATATATACACAATGGAATACTATGCAGTCATCAAAAGAAATGAAATCTTGCCATTTGTGACAACGTGAATGGAACTAGAGAGTATCATGCTTAGCGAAATAAGTCAAGCGGAGAAAGACAACTATCATATGATCTCCCTGATATGAGGAAGTGGTGACACAACATGGGGGCTTAGGTGGGTAGGAGAAGAATAAATGAAACAAGATGGGATTGGGAGGGAGACAAACCATAAGTGACTCTTAACCTCACAAAACAAACTGAGCGTTGCTGGGGGGAGGGGGATTGGGAGAAGGGGGGTGGGGTTATGGACATTAGGGAGGGCATGTGCTTTGGTGAGAGCTGTGAAGTGTGTAAACCTGGCGATTCACAGACCTGTACCCCTGGGGATAAAAATATATGTTTAAAAAAAAAATTAAAAAAAAGGTAAATGTTTAATAATGATCATTATAGCACTGCTTATAATGCTATACAAAAAAGAAGTTTCAAGTTCAATGTCCATGAATAAACAATTAAATTAGATGTACCTCATATATAGTATGCAGCTATTAATAAGGATGTCAGCCTACATTATATAACATAGAATGGCAGCCATAATATAGCACTGAATGACAAAGTTGGATGCCCAATGACACGTATAATATGGTACCATTTATTTAAAAGTATGACATATATATGTAATCAATATGCTCCATTTTATGTGCTTATTCTTCAAAATAAGATGTTATATTTCCTTATAAATTCTTAAAATAAAATGCCCAAGTGTCCAGTTGGCCTCTAACCAGGGGGTCTTTTCCTCTTGTTGGGCCTCCCTCCCTTTCCTATGATGACCTCAGTAGGTAAACTTTTTCTTACCCATAGGATTAGTTCAGGCTACTTCTGGCTCACAGCCATGTTCCCTTGAGGCTGGAGATGCCCACAAATACAACTAAATACTGATTCCTTTGGGTAGGGCCATCAGTTACCAAGCCAAAGACTTGAGGGTTGTAACTTTTTCTGGATGGTTGATATTGTCAGATCCACAGCTGGGAATATATCTTAATTCCTTTCAGTCTGATGTGACCAAGACTAAATCTCTAGTTTTGATCACTGCTCCTGACCCTAGAGAAGATTCCTTCAAAAAAACACAGGTGAACCTCTGTTGAGTAAAGGAGGAATATTCCCACTGACACAGCTCTGGATACCTCTTTATCCTGATCCCCCACAGCCACTTGGGGAGCAAGTCAGGTTTGGTGGGTTCCAGTGTTCATCAGTTGTTGGCTCAATCCTTGGTGCCTGGAAGCACCCACTGGTCTTGTTTTTCTCTATCCTTGCAGGGATTTCTTCACAGTGGTCTTGCTGATCAGACTGGATTAACCCAATGTTTCTGTATCTTTCAATATATTTTTTTAAGATTTTATTTATTTATTTGACAGAGATGTCACAAGAGGCAGAGAGGCAGGCAGATAGAGAGGGGGAAGCAGGCTCCCCACTGAGCAGAGAGCCCAATGCGGGGCTTGATCCTAGGACGCTGGGACCATGACCTGAGCCAAAGGCAGAGGCTTAACCCACTGAGTCACCCAGGTGCCCCTGTATCTTACAATCTTAACAAAAATTGTTGAGCTTTGAAATTTCCCCTCCAGGGAGCTCTATTTATAGCATGTGTTCTTCACATATCTGAGCAGTGTTCAAACTCTGGGTACTAGTAGAATGTTTGGCAAAGAAAATATCAAAACTAAAGCTTTGCTTGACACCTTTGTCATCCAATGGGAGAGACAGGATGTTGCACACATAGTGAGAGAGAAAGAGAGTTATTTAAGGATATATTTTCATCCGAATTTCTGTTGTATTTTTTCTAGGTGATAAGATTTCCAGTGATTCTTTTGTAATATTTTTCCCTACATTTTGGTTTAAACAATGAGCATGTGTAACATTTAAAAAATAAACTATATGCAGTTTCTTAAACCTCTTCATGCAAGTTCTTGGTACCAGCATTTAGACAAGTAGTTCAATGCTCCTAGATATCAGTTAGCCCATATATAAAGTAGAAGGGTGTGATTATTTGTGGCTCAAGAAAATGTCCTATTTCCCTAAGAGAAATATTCCATAACAGTATCAATATGTCAGGGCATTCAGAGACATATCATATTTTAAAGTGTTCACTTTACAGAGAAGGGGACAGAGCTCCAGTGAAGTTGAGCAACTTCCTTAAGGTAACAAAGGTCATCAGGTTAGAGTTAGGACTACACCCAAGTCTTCTGATAAGACCCAGCAAGTGACACCGCATGCCACCACTCTCCATGCCTGTATATTTTTTGCTTTCAAAATAAGTAGTCTGCAAGATAGTCTTCGAGGTCTATCTCTGCTTTAAAAGTCAAAGACCCTTGAAAAAGTTAATGACCTAGAAGACACACAAGACAGCTTGGAATATGTTGGCATCACTAGTTCTTATTGACTTGAATGATCACACTTAGTCTGACCTACTTCAAAATAAGATCTTTTGTTTACCACTTACGAGATTTATTTCCTTTTTCTTTCCTTCTGTTTAGTTAAAAGGCATTGGAAAAAATGAGGCTAGTTCCTCACTGTTCAGCAGAGCTCCTATTTCCCTGCACTGACTATTAGACTGCGGATGGCTGTAAGGCTCTTTCTCGGCTGTCACTTAGGATGCATTTGGAAAGCGTATTTTACCTAGATTGCTTCAGCAAAGTCTTCAGCCCTCTCAGTAGTCATTAGCTTATTCTGCTCTTTTGCTTGTCTTGTCCTTTTCTACCCTACCTTCCTGAGACCACATTCAACTGAGGGGATTTGATATGTCTGGCTGCTCTGGTTTCACTCATATGCTCTCCAGAACCTTCTTTTCAGAATGGTTATTTTCTTTTGTAGATTTCAACAAAAGTCATTCAACAAAAGTCATTCAAACTCTGTTTCATCTTGATACTGGATTTCTCTCAAATATATATATCATTATAATACTAAAACATAGTGGCCAAACTTTCCAAAAGCAAAAGCTTTCAGGACTCACTTCAGTAAGTACTAGGATTGGAGCTAAGGGGGAACCACATGGCATGGCTGGACAGTTGGTCATCCTACCAGGATTCAGAAATCGTGAAATCCGGAACCCAATCTTCTGTTCTGCCCTTCTCCACCCTTTCTCCTCACTCTCTACCTTTTCTTCCTTTAACTTTTTTTATTAAGAAATTCAAGTTGTACAAGAATAATTGGAATAAATGTGAAATCAAACTTCCAAGGGTCTTCCATACTCCCCTCTTCAGCTGTAAACACTAATATTTTGATAGATATCTTAGCAACTATTTATCTATTTAATGTCATCTCTATATGGATATAAATGTATATGGAGATTTTTTTGTATTCAAGTAAATTGTGGTAAGTGTGTAATTCTATGACTCATTTTTTTCATTTAATAAGCCTTGGGTTTTTTGGATAAGTAGATCTCAGTCATTATTTTTATAATGATATTTATAATGATATAATTATTTTTATAATGATAATAATATAATAACATTATATTATGATTTTATGACATTAATTATACCTGTATTATAGTGGTACAGGTATACTATAATATATTTAACCATTTCCCTAAGAATAGCTATTCAGCCTCTTTTCAGTTTCTTGATACAAAATAATGTCCATTAAGATCATGGGCGAGTATTTCCTTGCAAATGTGCTGGATCAAGTTTATGTTCCTCATCAGATTTTCTTGGCTGTAGTTTTCACTGGGATGCTGTTGGGTGACCTCGCAGTTAGCTTGGCACTAATTGTATTCTTACAAATTGAGAAGGGAGCCTTGATCACTGCCAAATAGGGAACATTATGGAGCCGGTGGATAATTATTCTCCCTTTTTCCACCTGATGGGTTGTTGCCAGGTATAGTGTTTTCACATGCCCTCTCGGGAGATGTGTGGTCTGACAGAGCAACCAGGTGTGCTCTCTGGTAAGGCTGTGCTGTGGCCAAGTTCATAATACACCACTCTGTATTTGTTTTCCCTTATTCCTCATCTCATTTCTTTATTCCCTCTTCTAGTTTCCTTGAGATTGTATCCTCGATAGAACATTATATGTATATTTTGCCTCAGGATTTTCTTCTGAAAACTTGGGCTTAGAGAAATATATATCATAAAAAAATAGAATTTCTAGATCAAAGGTACGTGGATTTGTACTCATTTCATTACACCACCCTACTTTTAAATCAGATTTATCCAGATTTATAAACGTACATGTGTTTTTGCTTTCATGTTTCATTGATTGTTACCATTTCCATCATAAAAAGAATTATGTTATTATTATACATTGTAAAAAAAAAACTATATTATTACTTTTTGAGCATTCAGTGTGATAAAGAACCTCTCTGTGTATCTTTAGATGTAATGTTACCTGAAATTCTTTAAGTGATGTGTTTCAGTACTTTAATTTTGTAGCTAAATAAAATGAAGCCTGAATTAGTTCCTTATTCTTCTCTGAATTACACTATAAAATAGTTATTGCTCTCCACAGAAGTCATCTTTCAGAAAATATGAAGTAGCTCAAAAGAATGTCATTAGGATGCTCTATGTTGGATTTCTGTTGCTGGAAAGATGTTTGGTTATGTATACCTTCCCACCTTCATGATGGAGAGAGAACTTCATTAGCTTTTGCTCCAGTTTTAGTATATTGTGCATAGAGGAGAAGGAATTAAAGGATGTCTTTCTTCTTATCAGGTGTTCCAAGTGGAGTGGGTGTAAGCAAGTTGAGAAGTGGTTAGAATCTGGAATAACTAGAATCTCTCAAAACTGGGCAGCCAAGGCTGATCTCTGGCTTGTCAACTCACCATGGTCATTTTAGCACCATCTCCCTAGCAGTCCTGATCCACATCCACTTTTGTAGCTGCTGGCAACTTCCTGGCAACATGGAACATGGCACTCACTCCACCATATTGTTTACATAGTCTTGCAGGGGCTAGCAGTCCCTCTGTAAATATATTTTCAAATGAGCATATATGATTCAGAATATTTCCTTTTCTGTGTGAATTTCAGGAGCAGCAGATAACACTGAAGTTATGGGCCTAGATCTAGAGTGTGACAGGCTAGATCAGGTACACCCATCATACACTCATCCTGTATGGAGATCAGTTCATAAAGCAAATTTCTATTGCACTGTAAAGGCCAATTTTATAACTTCTCATCCATTCGCCCTGTGGCTGCTCTTCCAAGTTGGCCTCACGGTCGAGACTCTGAGACTTAGCTGGGCAGAGGGCAGGAATAAGAGCCTGGATTTCTGGGAGAGTCTCCAAGGGAGATTTATTTAGATGAGGAGAGTAGGCATTAAATTAAATGGATAAATGGAAATTAGATTGGATTTCCATAGTTGCCTAAACTGGGAAAATGGATTATATGCTGCTTTGGTTGACTCCTGAAACCGGTGCACTTGGCCAACTACAAGTGGGGGTCTTAACACAGATGCGGAAGGAAGGGAAATTTTTAATGGAGTAGAAATATATCAAGACTGCTTATCATTGCCAGAAAGCCAGATACACCTGTGTTGGCTTAGAATGAGATCTGCATGGATTTGCAAAATGGGAACCTCATTTAAATTCTAACCAAGGCTTAATGACACTGATGAAGCCAGGCCAGTTTTATCCTGTAATTGGGAAAACCAGGGCTCTCTTCAGCAGTTACCGATGAAGCACATCACTTTGCCATGCTTTACTGAAGAAACAGCAGCATCTATCTAACTGCTATCATCCTGGAAACCACATCTTCCCTCCAGAGAGTTGTCACTTCTCAAATTGCAGCTTCTTGCTGTTGACTTAGCCAGGCAGGTCATATAGCAAAGGAGAGAGAAAACGAAAAGTGCAAAGCACACTTTCCATGATTCAGCATTCTCTCTGACCACTTCTGATTTCTGACATAAACAGAAACTTTATGGTAAAATTGGAAGAAGATGTCTTTATTTCTTCTTAAAATACCTCATGTACATAGTTACAGAAAATAGTATGGAATGGAAGGGCTTATAAAGGAAAACAACGTTTTTCTTTGCGATATTAGCATCTGTGACTATTCTGGAATAAGTATATATGATACGTAACTGGAACGCATGTAATTTTGGCATTCTATTTTAGGAAATGTGATAAATTAAAGATGATTGTTTGAAACTGGTATGGGGGTCTATAGCTATATAGACCTTTCCTTTAAATCTGGGTGGGCTTTGTGACCCCTCTGAATAATTAAATGAGGTAGAAATGATTCTGTGCCAGTTTCAGGGCCTATGTCATGGGAGATTATAAGCTACTATTTCCTCTCTTTCTTTCTTTTTTTTTTTTTTTAAGATTTTATTTATTTATTTGACAGAGATCACAAGTAGGCAGAGAAGCAGGCAGAGAGAGAGGAGGAAGCAGGCTCCCTCTGAGCAGAGAGCCCGATGTGGGGTTTGATCCCAGGACTCTGGGATCATGACCTGAGCCGAAGGCAGAGGCTTTAACCCACTGAGCCACCCAGGCTCACCCTATTTCCTATCTCTTGGCATCCTTATCTTGGAGCCCAGTTTCCATGCTGGGAGAAAACTCAATCATCACAATGTAGGGATTCATGTGGAAGAAAAGTAAGACCACCCCCCCCCCGCCGCCAATGGATGGCCCTAGATGAATTTCCAGTCAATAGCTAACATTATCTTGCAATCGTGTGAATAAGCTACCTTGGACTTGGATACTTCACCTTTACATGAACTGCCCCAGCTAATGCCATGTGGAGAAAAAGAATGTCCTAGCCCCCAAACTGGGAGATATAATGAAAACAGTGGCTCTTTTGAGCCATTGGATTTGGGGGTAACTCATTTGTAGCAGTAGATATCGAGGGCAGGAGTTCTGGTATAGTGGAAGAGCACAGACATTGGGGACTTACAGATCTGGTTTCAAATAAGGACTTCAACATTTAATAGCTTTCTGACTTTGGGGACAACTATGAAGTGCCTCTCAGCCTTCGTTTCCTAGTCTGTAAAATGGCAATAATAATAATAATAATAATACATCTTTTAAAGGCTGTGCTGAGAATTAAAATGTAAAGTGGCTCTTAAATTTCCTGGAAAATAATAATAACTCAACACAGAAGCAATTATCTATTATTCATCAAATGGTTAACCAACTTCTTTGTACCTTCTTTTTCCTAAGCAATTCTTCCAGATCAGGGTACTGCTGAAGGGAATATAATTTTTGAAAGTCAATTTGGCAGTGTGATTTGAAACTTTAAAATGTTTATATATCTCTCATTAAGTAGTTCCAATTTATGACCCTATTCTAAGGAAATATTCCTAAATACTGGCTATAATATATCCATCCATGAAATAAGATGCTTAGGTAGTTTCCTGATCTCTGCATAGCACTTAAGGAAATTAATCCTGTGTATACATTTTTTTTTTTTTTTATTCCAAATGAAGTTCTGGACAGCAATGGTTGGGCATCTCTTCTCAAGGTAACACCATCACCAACAGACTCATTAGGAAAACGTCAGTAACTATAAGGAAAGTTAAAAACATATAAAATATTTTAGTAAGACGTGTTACTTTTATGAAGTGCCTTTCATTCAACAAATATTTATTCAATACCAACAAAGTGTTAGGTTGTGGGAGGATCCTAGGTGAAGAGATGAAACCAGAGCTTCTGCCCTCTCCTGGAGAGTCTGGTGAGTGGTCATTCTGGGCAGTCAGTTCTGGTGCTCAGTTTTTCTATAAATGTCTTCATCTTGATGGCTTCCTTGTCACAGTCTTTCTACTTAGGATGCTCTCTCCATCCATCCTGCATGACTCAGCTTGACCTCTACCTCCTCCAAATAGTTTTTGCAGGATCTGTGCTGCACACTTTTTAGTTCCCATGTCTTCCCATAGAGCTGACTTCTTGCTGCACTCAATGTTTACTTATCTATGGCTTGTCTCTGTGGTTACTTTTCTTTGTAAAATTCTGTGTGCTATTTTCACAGTTAGATTGAAAATTCTTCATTACTGCATCCCAAATATAATGTTTATATACATATGAAACACCTAGGTTTCTTAAAATACGGATTCCTTTTCAGTAGGTTTGGGATGAAATCCTAGATACTTCATAGCTAACAAGCTCCCAGGTGATGTTTTTGCTGTTAGACCTCAGACCACACATGAGAAACAGGTAGCAAAGTTATAGAGGGTAGGAGCCACCGTACTGCTCTATTTCTCCAGCACCTTGAACAGTGCCTTGGACATCAAAGATACTCAATAAGTATTGATGGTGGTGTGGGATGAAAGAATGAATGCAGACCTTAGAACAGTACTGGTCTAGGTTATGATATCAGTTCTACCATTTAACACTCTGAACAATCATGGGCACTGTACCTATTCATAAAACAACCTTGCAGAGTTTGAAGAGTCAAAACCAAATGATGAATTTTCAATCACTTGGCATAGTAATGGTATACAGCTAGGGGCTAACAAGTTTCTATTAATGGTGATGGAGGAGATTTGTGCTTTTCTAGACTTAGAAAGATTTCTGCAAATTTTATATCTTTGACTACAAACAAATCATATATCTTTGACAAAGATTTGGTCTTGTTCTTGTTATTATATACAAGCAAATAAATATCTTCAGGATAGAGAAGGTACTAATGTAAGTTTTGGCATGATTTTTAAAGATTGTTGCATGTCTATTTTATCAGTTCTGACATATATCCTAAGAATTAAAGAATAAGAAATCAAGCTAAGTGACAGAGTGCCAAGTGGGCTACTACATGTTGCTTCCAGTCCCTCAGAATAGAAAGCTACCTCAAAGACAGTCAAACCCTATCTGTAATACCAATGTCGACAGTGTCACTGTCCTTTTCCCGCTTCGTCGGTTTCTACACAGCCTGCTTGGCACAGATAGTGTCTTCATATTCTCCAGATGAAGTCCTGGCAAATGCCCTCAGAAGGATCTCAGAGGGTGAAGATGAGGGCGGTTGGCATGAGGCATTCAGTGCTCAACTAATTGCATTGGAAAAGAAATCGCATGCTGAAGAAATCCCCATGTTGTACTTACTGAGTCAGCTTCCCTCATCCACTGGCAGAGGAAGGTTGCAGTGTCTCCCAGATTCTTAGTTTGTATTCCAGATAAGAAAGTCAGTTGTCTTTCTTGCATGAAAAGTATTTCAGAGCAGGAAAATAATTAGCAAAGTCAAGTTTTGTGTTGTCTTTTTTTTTTTTTTTTAAGAATCATGGGTGAAAAATGAGAAGAAATGATAGAAATAGAAAAACACATTTACAAACCTTAATAGATCTAGATAATGGTCATCAATAGTTGCTAAAACCATTAGATAAGAAACATTAGATGGGAAACTTTGTAACAGATGGATCAGGCTGTCATGACCTGAATCCACTAATTAAATCTCTGTGTCGCTAAAAGAGGAGCAAACAGGACATTACTTTTTTTTTGGGTGTAAGGCAATAGGAAGTGTACAGAAACATTGTGAAGTATTGTTAACAAAGGAAAAAATCCATATCTGATCTGGCCTTTAGATTTAACTCCTAGTTTAGAGAAAATTTGGAGAATGTAGGCCATGTTAAATGACATCATAAGAATTTAATCAGCCAAATCCAGATATTCTGTAAGACAAATTATTTACCTTTAAAAAAAAAAATAGCACAAGGGGGAGGGAGAGTTCTTCCATATTAAGAGAGACTTTTGATATATATAATCTAAATGCAATGTGTAGACCTTGTTTGGATCCTGATCCAAGCAAATCAACTTTTCAAAGATATTTTAGATAACATGAATTTTATTGAATAAAAAAATAATTCAATGAGAACATTGAATTTGGACTAGTTATTAAGATGTCACAAAGAAATTGTAGGTCTCCCCCACTTTTCAAAAGTTCGCATTATATTACTTTGCATTTACAGAAGATCTACATTATTATTACCTGTTTTTGCTAACAGAAAGAGATCCAAAAAATCTTTGCTTTTACAAAAAAAAAAATAAAATATGAACAATAAAAGTAGCAGTTAGCATTTGTTTTGCAGTGAGCTGTTGTCAGGGAGGTGAACACCCGAAGCAGCGAGAGTGGCCCTGACCACTCCTTCCTTGGGAATGACAACATCTCAGCATCAAGCTGCCAGAGCTTTGAACTCTGTGAGCATCCGGGCTTTATCTTGATTTATTTTGTGCATCTGTTAGCAAGATGTGCCCTGAAAGGTATCAGAAAAACCTAGGAGATTATTTTTTGAATCTAGGAACATAAAAACAAATTCATATCAATTAACAGTAATTGCTTATTTGCTCTATCCTCTTCGAGTTTGCACGATTTTCTAATAGCAGAGGAAACCTGTATTGTTAATTTCATGGTAATATTATTGGAGTCAGATTTTTTTTACATAAGTCCTTATCTGTGGAAATGCTGACTGAAGTATTTACTGGTAAAAGATGTCCATCTTTATTAGAGATTAGCAACATACAAGTTCAGGGAAGTAAAAACTTCACTGGTTAAATTAGCAAAAATTGAAGCTTTTGTATTGCAAAGTGGTAGCAAAAAAGGGAGTAGACAGAAACTCATGCATTCGGTGGGAGTTTAAATAGTAAAGCCACTTTGGGGAGCAATTTGGCAATATTTAGCAAAATTGAGGTTGTATGTCCTCTATTTTAGGAATTCCAATAATTTTCAGAATTTCCTTTCCATCTGTGAGTCAGGTCATCTGGGCTGTGTGGAAGCTCTGCTTCCTGCTATGGGTCTGGCTGGACTTTGTTCCTCATTTTTCTACAGGGTTAGATCTGTCCCATGTTTTTAACTTTTTTTTAAATGAATAGGCTCTAATTTTTTAAAGCTATTTTAGATTTATAGTAATAGTACTGAAAGCCTATATAGCACTCCCCACACAGTTCCCCCGATTTTTTTTTTTTTTGAAGTTAACATATAGAATATTATTTGCTTCAGGAGTATAGGTCTGTGGTTCATCATCTTCTGTAATACCCAGTGCCCATTCCCGCACATACTCTCCCCAGGGTCCATCACCCAGTTTACCCATCCCTCTAACCCCCTCCCCTATAGCAAACCTCAGTTTTATTCCTATGATTACAAGTCTTTTATGGTTTTTCTCTCTCTCTGGTTTCATCTTGTTTCATTTTTTCCTCTTTTCCCCTATGATCTTCTGTCTTGTTTCTGAAATTCCACATATCAGATCATATGACAATTGTCTTTCTCTGATTGACTTATTTCACTCAGCATAATACCCTCTAGTTCCATCCACATAGTTGCAAATGGCAAGATTTCATTTTTAGTGGCTGTGTAATATTACTTTGGAATATATACACGTGTATGTGTGTGTGTGTGTGTGTGTGTGTGTGTGTGTGTCTGTGTGTATCACATCTTCTTTATCCATTCTTCTATCGATGGACATCTGTGCTCTTTCCACAGTTTGGCTATTATGGATATTGCTGCTATAAACATTGGGGTGCAGGTGCTCCTTTGGATTACTACATTTGTATCTTTGGGGTAAATACCAAATAGTCCAATTGCTGGATTGTAAGGTAGCTCTGTTTTTGACTTTTTGAGGAACCTTCGTATTGTTTTCCAGAGTGGCTGCACCAGCTTGCATTCCCACCACCAGTGTAAGAGGGTTCCCCTTTCTACATGTCCTCAGCAACATCTATTGTTCCCTGACTTAGTAATTTAAGCCATCCTGACTGGTGTAAGGTGGTATCTCATGGTGGTTTTGATTTGTACTTCCCTGATACCAAGTGATGTTGGGCATTTTTTCATGTGTCTGCTAGCCATTTGTATGTCTTCTTGGGAGAAATGGCCATGTCTTCTGCCCATTTCTTGATTGGATTATTTGTTCTTGGGTGTTGAGTTTGATAAGTTCTTTATAGATTTTGGATACTAGCCCTTTATCTGATATTGTCATTTGTAAATATATTCTCCCATTCTATTTATTGTCTTTTGGTTTTGTTGACTGTTGCCTTTTCTGTGTAAAATGTGTTTATCTTGATGAAGTCCCAATAGTTCATGTTTACCTTTGTTTCCCTTGCCTTTGGAGGTGTGTCTAGCAAGAAGTTGCTGCAACTGAGGTCAAAGAGGTTGCTTCCTGTGTTCTTCTCTAGGATTTTGATGGATTCCTATCTCACATTTAGGTTTTTCATCCATTTTGAGTCTATCCTTGGGTATGGTGTAAGGAAATGGTCCAATTTCATTCTTCTGCATGTGGCTGTCCAATTTTCCCTGTACTATTTATTGAAGAGACTGTCTTTTCCCCATAGGATATTCTTTCTTGTTTTGTCGAAGATTAGTTAACCATAGAGTTGAGGGTCCATTTCTGGGTTTTCTATTCTGTTCCATTGATCTATGTGTCTGTTTATGAGCAGTAGCATACTGTCTTGATGATTACAGCTTTGTAACAGAGCTTGAAGTCTGGAATTGTGATGCTGCCAACTTTGGTTTTCTTTTTCAACTTTCATTTGTCTATTCAGGGTCTTTTCTGGTTCCATACAAATTTTAGGATTATTTATTCCAGCTCTCTGAAGAAAATTGTTAATATTTTGATAGGGATTGCATTGAAAATGTATAGATTTCTCTAGGTATCATAGTCATTTTAACAATATTTATTCTTCCAATCTACGAGCATGGAATGTTTTTCCGTTTCTTTGTGTCTTCCTTAATTTCTTTCATGAGTATTCTGTAGTTGGCTGAGTACAGATCCTTTGCCTCCTTGGTTAGTTTTATTCCCAAGGTATTTTATGGTTTTGGGTGCAAGTGTAAATTAACTTGACTCCTTAATTTCTCCATCTTCTCTCTCATTGTTGGTGTATCGAAATGCAACTCATTTCTGTGCATTGATTTTTTATCTTGCCACTTTACTGAATTCCTGTATGAGTTCTAGCAATTTTGGTGTGGAGGCTCTTGGGTTTTCCACATAGAATATCATATCATCTACAAAGAGTGAGAGTTTAACTTCCTCTTTTCTGATTTAGATGCCTTTTATTTCTTTCTTGTTGTCTGATTGCTGAGTCTAGGACTTCTAGTACTATGTTGAGCAGCAGTGGTGATAGTGGACATCCCTGCTGCATTCATGACCTTAGGGGAAAAGCTCTTAGTTTTTCCCCATTGAGAATGATATTTGCTGTGGGCTTTTCATAGATGGATTTTATGATATTGAGTTATGTTCCCTCTATCCCTAAATTGTGAAAAGTTTTAATCAAGAAAAGGATACTGTGCTCTGTCAAATGCTTTTTCTGCATCTATTGAGAGGATCATATGGTTCTTGTCCTTTCTTTTATTTATGTAGTTTATCGCACTGGTTGATTTGAGGATGTTGAACCAAACTTGAAACCCAGGAATAAATTCTACTTGGTTGTGGTGAGTAATCCTTTTAAGGTACTGTTGGATCCTACTGGCTAGTACTTGGGTGAGAATTTTTGTATCCATGTTCATCAGGGATATTGGTCTGTAATTCTCCTTTTTGATGGGGTCTTTCTGGTTTTGGAATCAGGTAATGCTGGCTTCATAGAAAGAGTTAAAAAGTTTTCCTTCCCTGGGGGAATTCTTTTTTTTTTTTTTTAAGATTTTATTTATTTATTTGACAGAGAGAGATCACAAGTAGGCAGAGAGGCAGGCAGAGAGAGAGAGGAAGAAGCAGGCTCCCTGCGGAGCAAGGAGCCCGATGTGGGACTCGATCCCAGGACGCTGGGATCATGACCTGAGCCGAAGGCAGCTGCTTAACCAAATGAGCCACCCAGGCGCCCCCCTGGGGGAATTCTACCAAACATTTAAAGAAGAATCAATGCCTATTCTTCTGAAGCTATTTCAAAAATTGAAATGGAAGTTCCCCCTATTTTTAATATCCCATATTTATTTATTTATTTATTTATTATTTATTTATTTATTATCATTAGTGTATTTATTATCATTAGTAAGCCAATACTGATACATGGTTATTAGCTTAAGTCCGTAGTTTATCCATATTTCCTTAATTCTTCGCCTAGAGTCCGCTAACTCTTCCAGAGTCCTATCTGGATTACCATTATCCTTTTAGTTGTCCTGTCTCTTTGGGTTCATGGCTGTGACAGTTTAACTTCCCTTGTCTTCAGTGACCTTGACAGTTTCAAGGAGTTTTGGTCAGGTATATTATAGGATGTATTTCTCCTGGAATTTTTCAGTTTTTTTTTTAATGATTAGATTGAGGTTATTGATTTTGAGGAAGGAGTTCACAGAAATAAAGTGACATTTTCACTGCTATTTAAATTGTTTAAGCTGTGGCTGTCGGGAGCTCTTTCACTTATCTATTTTGCCCCTTTGATATATTCTCATCAGTATACTTGTATAATTTTTTCCCTTCAAGCACTTCCTTACCTTCTGAGTTGTAAGATGCTCCAGGAACATCTTAAATATTTCCTGCCTCAGTCCTAGAAACTGCCATTTATCCAGTATGCCTTGGTCCCTTCTTGGAAAATGATATTAGAAACTAAGGTATGGCTATGAGGTGTGTTCATTTCTACTGGGGTAGAATTTCTACCCTGTTTCTTGTAGCCCCTCTTATCTGCTAGAGCAAAAATACATGTGTATATACTAACCAATATTTATCCATACATATATAAATATTTTTATATGTAATGAAGTATATCTTAGGTTATACCTGAGTTCTTACTGAGGTCTCTAACCCCAGTGGTAATTCATTACCACATGGTCATGCTAGCTATTTCCCCTTGCTGGGAGGTAACCTCCCACTGCAAAAGTGAGAAACCTGGCTCTCACCACCCACCATCTCTTTGATATTCATTTCCAGTGGACATGCACAGCAGCTCAGAATTAATAACCCATAACTCATGGGACACAATTTTATGAACTAGAGTACAGTGCTTACATACATTTCCTTTTGCCTTTAGTCTTACAGATTCTACCCATTTCCAAGTTT
Organism: Mustela nivalis; assembly: GCF_964662115.1. Taxonomy (NCBI): domain Eukaryota; kingdom Metazoa; phylum Chordata; class Mammalia; order Carnivora; family Mustelidae; genus Mustela; species Mustela nivalis. The sequence continues at coordinate 17,112,439 of NC_139030.1, read as the reverse complement.
ACTTTGGCTAAACACATATCCCGCTTAACTTTTTCAGGAAGTTTGTTTCATGTATTTTTAATGCAATTAAATTGTCTTGTCACACTCTACATTGTTTCTTGGGATCCCCAACCTCCCAAATGAAGTGTTAAAATTTGCATTAATTAAGGTTCATTATTTTGTGTATTGTAAAGTTTTTTGGATTTTGATGAATATGTAATGTCATGAGCTGTCATTACTGTATTACACAAACAGTTTCACCGCCCTAAAAATGCTCTCTGTTTCACTGCTTTATCCCTTCCTCTCTTCTTCTAAACCTTAGTAACAATTGAACATTTCACTCTCCCTATATTACTTTTTCCTTTTCCGGAATGTCATATAATTAGAATCTTATAGTATGCAGCTTTTTGTAACTGGCCTCTTTCCCTTAGCAATAGGCTTTTAAGTTTCCTCCATGTCTTTGTCACTGGACAGTTTGTTTATTTTTGTCACTGAATAGTATTGTCCCTATGATGTATCAGTTTGTTTATATATTCAGCTATTGAAGGATATCTTGGTTGTTTCCAGTTTTGGGTGATTATGCATAAAACTGCTTTAAACTTTTTTGTTTAGGATTTTCTGCAGACATGTTTTCAACTCATTTGGGGAAGCAACTCGGAGCACAACTGCAGAATTATATGGCAAGACTATAATTATCTTTGTAAGAAAGTGTCATACTTGCTTCTAAAATGACTGTAGCAGTTTACATCCCTTCGAACAACTAATGAGAACTCCTAGTACTCTGCATCCTTGCCAACATTTCCTATTGTTGTTGCTGTTCTTCTTCTTATTTTTTTTTTTGTACTTTAGGTACTCTAATAAGTGTATAGAGGTATTACATTTTAATTTTCAATTTCCTAATGAGAAATGATGTAGAGAATTTTTTAATGTGCTTACTTGCCATTTGTGCTTCTTCCTGAGGTGTTTGTACAAATCTTTAGCTTATTTTAAAGTTGAGTTGTTTATTTTCTTATTATTGAGTGTTTAGAGTCCTTTGTATAGTTTGGAGTACACCAAACTACACCAAAAGTAGACTTTTGGTCAGATAAGTGTTTTGCAAATATTTTCTCCTCGTCCATGGCTTATCTTTTTAGTCTGTAAGCACCCATTTATTTTTACTTCTGGGACTACGTGATATATGATACAGTTACCTAATGGCAATGTCAGAGCCTCGAGAGAATATACCCAATCGTGCAATCTCATTAGAAACCCCAGATTATGCCAATTTGCTAACGTTGCACTGAGTAAAGGAAGTCATGTGGTCGAATTCTGCATTAATGAATAGGGGCAGTACACCACGCGGATGGAGGATGGGGAAGAATGAATACTTGTCGACAATAATATCATCTGCTATATCGTCTGTGGACCTGCAATAGCTTTCTATTACTTCATTCTATGTTTTATTTAATGATGAGCAATTCTTCACTCCGCCTGGAAGATCCTTATCTGAGAAAGCAATACAGTCTTTTCTTACTTATTTTGCATAATTTTCATTCCTAGACATTGTTCTCATTGCTCTCTCTCTCTCTCCTGAATGTTCTAAGTGTTTCTTTAATTTCTTCTTTTTATCTGATTATAAGAAGCAGCTGCAAAACAGAACCCTTACACGGCCACACCAGAACCTGGCTTCTTGAGAAGACAGCATGCCTCTGATTTCCTCCTTTGTCCTCATATCCCTCAGAGGAACAAGAATTTGGTGCCACATCAATAGCCTCTCAATCCCCTAACCTTGTTGCCCTAAATAAGGGAGCTGTACTTTGGGCTTTTCAAGGCCTTGCCATATAACACGGGACATTTCCTGGCATGTGAGAACAAAAAGGTACCTGCGATAGTTTTGACTATTCCACATATTTGATAAAAACTTAATGTATGGGTTATGGGTATTTTCTAACTTTAGTGAGGGTAGGATTTGCCTTGTCTCTCACATCTCTCTCTCCCTCTCACTCATTGTGTGGTTTTTGCTTGATGGTAGACATATCTTGGTTTCACCATTCCTAACTAGATGTCTCCCTGTTTAAGTATTATTAATGCATGCTTTTTTTTTCTAGAGTTTAGGAGTAAAAAGAAAAATTCTACGTAAGAAACTTAGGAAAAATGTCAAAGCTCAGAGAGAAATAAATAAGCTCATTACTTCTACCTAGAGATAACAGTGCTCATATAACTTTTCATACTTTAGTGGCCTCATAGGTTATAAATAGCCCTATAGACATGAAACCTACTTAATTTAGTTTAACCAAATATTTAGTTGTTCACCTGATGACAACAAAAACAAAATGATACAAAATAACAAAATGGTTAAGTGGTAAGTCAAGAAATATATATTAGAAAATTGCTGAACAACAAAAACACATTAGAAAGACAAAAAAGGTTTCTTCAGGTAGAGAAAAGGGAGAGAGAGGTCAGATAGGACTTGTGTTTTATCTTAAGATTTTCTGTATTATTTGATGTTGTAACCAAGTAAATGAGTTACTTATCATTTTGTGTGTGTGTGCAAAATCCTTTACATTTTTTGGAATACTTCTGTTATTGCAGACTTCAGCTTTTAAACATTACATTAAGTTATATAATGGAAATTAAATAAGGAATAATGCCTAAGTCTCTATTTTGGTTCTATATTTAAACAACAGCATTTCTTGGCACCTCTTGATACACTTTATCTTATTCCCCCCATTCTTCCTGATTCCCTCGGTTCTGGATCACAAGCCTCAGGTCTTATGCCTACGGCTGTGTTGGCTTCAGTACGTGTATTTGTCATTACCGTCATGTACGTCTTGTTTTCTGTTTCTCATAGACACTGTGTGGGGAACACGGACAGACTCCTTCACACCCTGGGATGTTCACGTCTCTGGATTACTACCACTAGGTTTCCCACGGTCTTCTGCCACTTCTTTCAGCAGCCTACAGTGAAGCGCTTCCCTCACTAGGTTCCTCATCACCCAGAGGAGGGGTCCTGAGAGAAAAAGAGGGCCAGTGTAAATGAAACTTTTTCCAGGTGCCAATTTCAGGCAAGTTTTGAGCCTTCTTGGGCCAAATTTTCTTCATTGACACATACACTGGGTAATCAGGAAGGTCCACTGGGAAATCTAAAATATTCAGGTTCTATGAGAAGGTGGGAGCAATGTTATCTATGTCATCTACTCTGAATTACCCAGACAGTGATGTCAGGTGATTTAAGGCCTGTATCTCACATCCGTCTCTGACAAGGACCTGCAGGGATTACACAGGTGTACTTCTAAAGAAGGCTTGAAATGAGAGGGGAAAGCACACACAGTTGTCACTGAAAAGGGAAAACACAGAAGCAAGATGGTTTGGCTACTATCAATTTCTGAACTTTAAAGATGTGAAGAGTGCATGGATGTTGCTGGGATTTGAGAAATAATTGGGAGGTTTATCCCACAAGTCCAATCTCTTTAAACATCTGGAGAGACTCCAAGATTCCTGGCAGGGGGGTGGGTAACAAAACCACTTGCTTAACCTTCCCTTCATTTCAGGAGCTTCTTAATTAGATCAAGGAATAACTAGTGAGGAGCTCTGCAAAGGGCACATCAATCATAAAAGCAGGATATATTCAGTCCCCCGCCCCCTCCCCTGCAAAATCCTGTATCCATTTAGGCTGAGGCCATGTCTCTGTAGGTTTAGAGAATTCATCTATCCCTTTGATCAGTATTCTAAGTTCAAAGGATTCCAAAAGCAAAACAAAACAAAACAAAACAAAGCAAAAGCTTGTGGCATTTGTGTTGTTTGTTTCGTATCCTTTGCTATATTATGTGGTCTTCTCCGAAACCATCCGAGGTAGGCATGGCACAGGCCTTGGGAGAGAGCAGGTGCTCCATAGTGCTAGCTGCTCCTTCAGGTTTAGCCACTCTCTTACCAGCTCCACTCCCTGGAATGCAGACTCTCATAGGCAGGACTTTTTCTCAATGATCCCTGCAGTGAGACAGAATTTTTAAAAAAAGGACTTGCTAGACACTTTATGTGGGAAAATGTATACTACGGGGCATGCACAATTTTGCTGCTGAGGCTGGCAAAACTAACCCCATTCTTATTTTGCCTGCCTTTTGCCCTTGGCTTTCAGGTCTTCCTACTTCACCAGTGCTCTCATCAAACATATGCAAACAAGATAGAACTATTAGCATTAACATTAGCAAAATGTAAGTTTTGCTTTCCTAAGTAAACGAGAGGACTCCAGCCAGCATACACTTTACTTGTTGTTATTTTTCCATCCACTTCCAATCATGCATTGTCTACATGGATGCCAGAGATTTGTTTTATTTTCCTTTTTTTCTTCCGTTATTTTATGTTGGCTTTGAGGCTCAGAAGTCATAACGCTATTGCGTGATTAATTTTGCTCCTCTATTACAATGGAGTTTTCATGAAATTAACTATGCTGTTTTCTTCCCAGTAATGTCCTTTGATGAATATTTTATTTTTCTCAATTGCTGTGTGGTCAACCTTGCTTGATGTTTTATGGTACCTTTTCAAATAACAAGATGTTTCTGAGACCTTTCAGGTCCTCTGTTGCAGCGGAGCAGAGCTTTGTGCCTTCTTAGGAAATCCAGAGGTCAACCAAAGAAGCTCTTCCCTCTAAAAGAAAATGCCCAATTTGGGGCCCATGGAGCGAAAACAAGTTTCACCTGGCCTTGAAAGGGTTACACTATAGAAGTCACCAGCATAGAGAAGAGGAAGTAAATGCATCTCCCAGTTGTGGAAGTGGGATACCAGCCCAGTGGAGGTCTATGTCCCGAGACTACAGAGAACTACAGGGGTTTCCTATTCATTCTCCCATGAGCACAGAGATAGCTCTAGAATATTTGCTGTAGAATCTCCCACTGGCTACTTTAAGGGCTGTGTCGTTGCCTCATTCTCTGCCTGGGCACAAGTTCAGCCACAAGAAAGACTATGTTGAAAATTGGCAAGGGCGAGTGGAAGGCAAGAGAAAGGAAAACAGAGCAGCTACTGATTGCCAGGCACTGTGTTTGGTACTTTAAAATTATATCTCATTAAATTGTGAAAGTCACCTTGCAATGGGATTATGATCCCCAATGTACAAGTGAGAACTAGGGCCCTCCGATAGGTCAAACAAGTTGTCTAAGGAGCCTAGTGTCTGGCATTTGAACCTTTGCTGAGTGAGTAATGAATGCATGAATGCTACACAACCAATACAGGGAACTGACAAAGAGAGCTTATCTTCTCTCTGATTTAAAGGAATCAGTATCTGTGGCAGAGCAGAAGACTTAGCAGACTGGGAAGGGGAGCTTATTAAACCAAGCTATTAGCATGAATAGCTGGCATGATGAGACGGGGGTCATATCTCTGATTTCTGGGTAGTACACTCTGTAGTATGCCCTCCATGAAGTCCAGAGGGTGTGGCCCTGCCCACCGTCCTTCCCACCCCACCCGGCTATGCCAGGTGCCTCTGGGAACTCACAGCACTCAGCTGAGATGCTTCTTGTGAGCCAATTGTACCCACTTCTGTGTCTGGCCAAGAACTGGGCTCAGGAATCAAGGCCCTAAGTGTTTTTTGCCTTGGGGCACCTAGAGGTGAGGGGAAGAGTCAGGAACTTTAGACCTTAAGTGACAAGTCAGGGTGTCCCATTTAAATGACATGGACTGTGCCCCGCAAATAGTCCTGCTCAGAAGCCCTCATTTCCTTTTCCGGCCTGTTTCCACTGAACCTTGTGGTTTTCCAAATTGTGTTGAGAGCAAATCCCACATCCCCTTTGAAATGATTCAATTTCTGCACTCAAAACTTCTACTTTTGTGCCAACGGTCTGGAGGGCAAACCACTGAGGAAGCTTCTTCCCCATGAATTAAATGCTCTGGGGCAGGGAAAAGAGAGTGTAAAGTTGTCATGCTTGGTGGAAAGCAGGCAGGTATCTCCAGCGTCCATATCAAAGCCTTCCATGCCCATGGTGACATTAATAATAAATGATGAATTTCTTGCAGGTTTGCAACTAAGCAACCTTGCTTTTCCTGTGGTTAGGTCTGTTCTACGTGTTTGGATCTCATATTTCAGACAACTCCTGCCAAACAGATGCAAAAAAATTGGCAGGCAGTGGGGTTCTTTTGCTCACCTTAAACAGTCTTTCAATCTAACAAAATGGTTTTCAAGTGAATCTTGGTTATGAAAAGCTTTTTGGGGGGATTACTGATCCAGATAACTACTGGAGTGGTCTGGAGTTCTTTTCTCTGATGCTGTTGGGCCCATTAGATGCAACTGGATGATGTCAATTGGGATGGATGCCCCAGTGGGGACTGAAAGTGGAGGTTGGGTGCCTCTCTGCCAGAGCAGAGGACAGCTGAAGCATGAATCCCCTCTAGTTTCTCTCTATCCCTGCAGACCAACCGGAGCCCAATCACTGGCTCTCTGACCACTGTAGCCACCTCCAGACTACTCTTTTGGCTTCCACTTTCTCCCTGCTCCCATTCAGAAAGCCAAGGTGAGCTTTTTAGATACTTTTCAGTAGTAACCACTTAACAAGCCTGGTTGAAGCCTTTTTTTTTTTTCTTTAAAGATTTTATTTATTTATCAGAGAGAGGGGGGGGGGAGAGAGCGAGCACAGGCAGACAGAATGGCAGGCAGAGGCAGAGGGAGAAGCAGGCTCCCTGCTGAGCAAGGAGCCCGATGTGGGACTCGATCCCAGGACGCCGGGATCATGACCTGAGCCGAAGGCAGCTGCTTAACCCACTGAGCCACCCAGGCGTCCCTGGTTGGAGCTTTTTAATGGCCTTCCATTTCCCTTGGCATAAAATCCCAAATCCTATCATGACCGTCAGTTCCCTGCAGGAGCCCAGCCTCCTGCTCATTGCTCTCCCCTCCCTTCTGTGCTGCAGTAGAGACGGACTTCTATCACAGCCTGGAGCCAGTGAGGTCTTCCATCTTCACAACCCCTGCACCTGTTTTCTTACCTCTACCTGAGCTCTCTTCCTCCCTCCTTTAGTCTGTCTGACATCTACCAGTCCTCCATGTCTCAGTTGAAAGTTGGTTCCTCAGAAAGTCTTCCCTGAGTCCAAAATAAAAATATATCCTCATACTGTTTTTTGTGTTTTCCTTTCATAGCACTTAAGGCTAGGGCTACTTTTTTAGTGTATATTTTGCATGTGTGATGATTAAAAAAAAAAAAAAAAGTCTGCTTTCCCACTGGTTTATAAACTCAGGCAGGAACCAAATCTGCCTTATTCATCACTATATCCTTAGCACCTAGCAGAGTGCCTGACACAAAAGAGGTGCTGTAAATATTTATTGAATGAATAAAAACTGTCTTCTCATGCCATCTGTCAAGTTTATCTACCCATTTTTAAAACCACTTCATGGGATGTTTGGTCTCAGCCCTTGGATCAGTGGGCACAGCCTTATTGTGTGTCCTTATGTGACTGCTTCCTCTGTGCTGGTCTTGGGAGGCATGCTGCCTGCACTCTCTCTGTTGGGTACCTGCTTCGTGTCTTGATCCAAGCTGAGCTCTTGGAATCTGACCTCATACTGATTGCTCAAAACCTGATATCTGACAGTCCCTACTTGGTGGTCTGAGCCTTTGCTCAAAGTCTGTTTAAATGGAAGTCTTCGGGGCACCTGGGTGGCTCAGTGGGTTAAACCCTCTGCCTTCAGCTTGGGTCATGATCTCAGGGTTCTGGGATCGAGCCCCATATCAGGCTCTCTGCTCAGCGGGGACCCTGCTTCCCCTTCTCTCTCTGCCTACTTGTCTCTGTCTCTCTCTGTCAAATCAATATAAAATCTTTTAAAAAGATATTAAATGGAAGTCTTCAAAATCTTTGTATTTTTAAAGCTGTAGTGTTCTGATAGACCCCCCCCCACACCAAAAAATAGCTGTAATTCTTAATATATAGCACCATGAGAGTTAAGCCACACCTCACTCAACTTCCTCTCTTGGCATATATAAGTAGGAAGTCCAAGTAGAAATATTTGTAAATTGATCTGCTTTGAAAATATGGTTGTTGCAATTTATAAGAAGTCAGGTTTTGGGGATTCTTCAATGCCATGAAACTTAAGAATATAAATGATACAGTTTGGGAATAAAAGTATAAATAGAAGCATGATAGATGTACCAACTGTACATTTACCTAACATTCCCCTTACCACGAGAAATCCTTTTTTCACAAAGTCGTTGTGATATCTTGACTTATGAGAAACACATATTTGACCATTAAGATGACCAAAATGTACATCTCATGTATATTTGGTCTTCATCCATATTCCTGGCTCACAGCTCCCAAAACCTTGGGGTTATAAGAAGAAGGGGAGCATATGTAGTCTTTTGTTTCCACTTCCTGAAATCGCTTTAAAATCACAACAACTTCTTTCAAGACATGTCTCCAAAGGCAAAGGAAATAAAAGCAAAAATGAACTTTTGGGACTTTGTCAAGATCAAAAGCTTCTGCACAGGAAAGGAAATAGTCAACAAAACAAAGAGGCAACCCAAGGAATGGGAGAAGATATTTTCAAATGATATTACAGACAAAGGGCTGATATCCAAGATCTATAAAGAACTCCTCAAACTAAACACTCAAAAACCAGATAATCGTGTCAAAATATGGGCAGAAGACATGAACAGACAATTCTCCAAAGAAAACATACAAATGGCTAACAGTCACATGAAAAGATATTCATCATCATTAGCCATCAGGGAAATTCAAATCAAAACCACATTTAGATACCACCTTACACCAGTTATAATGGCCAAAATCAATAGGATAGGAAACAACTAATGTCAGAGAGGATGTGGAGAAAGGGGAACCCTCTTACACTGTTGGTGGGAAAGCAAGTTGGTTCAGCCACTTTGGAAAACAGTGTGGAGATTCCTTAAGAAATTAAAAATAGAGCTACCCTATGACCCTGCGATTGCACTACAGGGTATTTACCCCAAAGATACGACTGTAGTGAAAAGAAGGACCATCTGTATCCCAATGTTCATAGCAGCAATGGCCACAATCACCAAACTATGGAAAGAGCCAAGATGCCCTTCAACAGATTAATGGATATAGAAGATATGGTCCCTATGTAAAATGGAATATTACTCAGCCATCAGAAAGGATGAATACCCATCTTTTGTATCAATGTGGATAGGACTGGAGGAGATTATGCTAAGTGAAATAAGTCAAGCACAGAAAGTGAATTACCATAAGGTTCTACTTACTTGTGGAATAGAGAATAACATAGAGGACATTGGGTAAAGAATAGGAGAAGTGAGTTGGGGGAATCGGAGGGGGAGATGAACCATGAGAGACTGTGGACTCTGAGAAACAAACTGAGAGTTTTGGAGGGAAGAGCGATAAGGGGTTGGGTGAGCCTGGTGGTGGATATTACAGAGGGCATGTATTGCATGAAGCACTGTGTTTATGCACACTGGGTGTGCATAAACAATGAATCTTGGAAAACTGAAAAAAAATTAAATTAAAAAAAAAAAACACATAAAGGTGAAATGGATGTGTTGTTATTCACCACAGGTTCCTATCCATGACAACTGGGTTTATTTAAATGAGGTGACTTTCAGCAGGCACCTAAGGAAGGGTGGTGGTTACCCAGGGAACCAACCCAGAATAGAGGGGTTCCCTGATTCCCTGGGAGAGGGGCTAGAACTTGAAACAATAACCTAGTGCCAATGATTTAAGCACTCATGCTTCTATAATGATGCCTCCATAAACCCCAAAAGACTGGGTTCAGAGAACTCCCGGGTTGGGGAAATTAAATGTTTCCATGTGCCACCATGCCAGGCCCCATACTCCACAAAGGATGAAAGCTCTTTTGCTCAGGACTTTGCCCTTTGTATCTCTTCCATCTGGCTGTTGATTCATATATTAAAAAAAAAAATCCTTAGCAATAAATTGGTAATTCAGTGAATAAATACAATGTTTCTGTGAGTGTAGTGAGCTGTTTTAGCAAAGTAATTGATCTCAAGGAAGGGGTGGTAGGAACTCATGATTTGTAACCAGAGACATAGGTTAACAATCTGAGTTTCTTTCTTTCTTTTTTAGATTTTATTTATTTATTTGTTAGACAGACCACAAGTAGGCAGAGAAGCAGGCAAAGAGAGAGGAGGAAGCAGGCTCCCTGCTGAGCAGAGAGCCCTCGGATATGGGGCTTCATCCCAGGACCCTGGGATCATGACCTGAGCTGAAGGCAGAGGCTTTAAGCCACTGAACCACCCAGCTACCCACAACCTGAGTTTCTGATTGGTATCAGAAATGGAGGAAAGTCTTGTGAGACTGAACACTTAGTGGTAGAATCTGCTGTTATCCCTGGGTAGGTAGTGTCAGAATTGAGTTGAATTGTAGGACACTCAGCTGGGAGAGTTACTTGCATGTGGTTGGAAAGCAAAACAAAATAATACAAAACAAAAAAACCCACACTAGAATGGGAGTAACTTTAGTTCTGATTCTAGAAACTGTAGTCTTGATTCTAAATTTTATGAAGCCTTAAATTGTTTTACCTTTGATTTTCCACACTTCTCACTTGAAGCCGACCCACTCGCAGAGCGCAATTACATTTTATTCTTCAAGTATTGTGCAAGCACTGCAGTGTGTTTAATACCTCCAACACTCAATATACTGATTCTGTTATGAAGAATTCATCATCACCTCAATGCATCATGAGTAAAAGGCAATGATACAGAACATCTAAAAATGCTACAACACATTTTTCATTTTTTTGAAACAAAATAATCCTCAACTTCTTATTAATAAATGTTACGCTCCTGTTAGAAAAGAGCTTTCTGGCTCAAATTTATCTGATGGCATTTTCTATCACTGTAAACAAAATATCAGTGAAAAGTTGAGCTTCCTTCTGCCTCGCCTTCTACTAATTTACAAAATAAACATTTACTGATTTGGCCATTAGAGTCTCAACTGTTGAACTGAAGACAGACGTTCTTTGCACAAAGATTGAAAAGAGAAGAGTGATCAGAAATTCTCCCAAGGCCGGAACTTAAAACACTGATGACTATAACTTCTCTTACTTGTCACCAGAGTCTTTTGGGGAAAAATATGGCTCTAGATTTTTTGGAAGAGGCATACATTTTACACCGTCCAACAGATTTTGGAAAACCTTTTTCTTATTTTGTTGTAGTAAAAAGAAAAATCATTTCTGAGTTTTGCTTTGTAAACTGAACTTTGGCAAATAGGTATATGAAACTGAAGCATAACTGAATGCCCAAGTCCCTGTTCATTTTAGGGATTCAGCAGGCATGACTTAGAAAACACATCAACTCCATGAATGTCAGCACCACCAATAAAAAGAGAATATAATAAAATCAAATTCTCTTTCTCCTCCCCCCCGTCCCTTCCCCCTCCTTCTTCTCCCCCTCCCCCTCTTCTTCCTCCTCCTCCTTCTTCTTCCTTCAATCTGCATGAATAAAGATTTGATTATTAGGAGAAAAAAAATCGCTGCAGGGAATGACAGATTTTTTGCTGTAGTCCTTCCTAGAAAGTCACAAACAGTTATGTAGGGTTGGAGAGAGTAGGAGACGGAAACTGAGGTGGGAAAAGGGGAGGTAAAACTGGAGCCATAGTAGAGGTGAGAAGGCATGAAGAAGGACCATGATGGTGAGGTCCATGCTTCTGAGGGGAGAGATGGAGGATGGGGACACACCAATCACAAGGCCTAAATCCTCCTCGGTTTTATAAAACCAAGGTCACTTATCTGGGTGAGGCAGGAAATTAATATTATCCCTTTGGCTTCCTTAGAAATGCTCTGGACGACTGGCCTGAAAATGTTGGGAGAAGACACAGAAAGGAGAGGTAATTCAAATGTAGCATAACTGAATTTCTTGTTTAGCAGAGAGCTTTATACAAAATTTTACCATACATTTGATGAGAAATCTACATTGCGTGATAGCACTTTCCGCTGAGGCCAAGGAGTTCTTGGGGACATCTGCTGGCCGTATGTCGAACACCTCCAAAGCCCTGGAAGAGGCACCGTGGGAAGAGAGGGAGGTGCAGTTAGAGGGGACACCACGGAAGGGCCTATGCCTCTGTGCGGGATTGTCTGACCTAAGAGAAGAGAGGACGATTTGGAAAGAACATCCACATCCCAGAGCTAAGACAAAATGGGAATTTTTGTAAGTTCCTTCTACTCTTCCTCTTTTACTTCTGTATTTACAGAAAATTACAATCCTGTTCTGTATTTTGAGAGAGAATGTAAATCTACCAGCTCCCAACGTGTCACAGCCGCCATTTGCCACTGCCAGCCACCTATGGATTTCCTATAAGCAGGGTTCATTCATTGTGAAAATTAGATAATTGAAACAATCTATCTGCTTCAGGCTGCTGGCTTTGGGGATGACGCTTGCCTGTTGCCATGACAAGTAATTTTCAGAGTGAGATTGTAGCCACAATAACTCATTGAGCAGCATGTTGTTGTCCTGTTCTGTGTATCAGGAGGACAGGAGCATTTTAAAGATAAAATTCTTTCTTTCTTTCTTTATGTTTATTGGCTCCTAGAGATGATAAAGCACCCTCCTGCCAATTAGTATTCTAGCCATCCCCCTCTCTTCTGCATTATGATCATCTCCCTTGCTGCAGTAGAGGATATGATGAAAGAGTGTGGTTCTGTGGTGGTGGTCATCTGGGATTCCTTAGTCATACCTTCTAGATGGAGGGTATTGATTATAGGACAGGTCCTGAAGGGATGGAGCTGGAGTAGGGAAATCCACAGCTTGTGTTCCTTCCCAGATTTACATGTGGATTCTTCATCGGGCGATTAATAATTATATTTCAGTATCTTTCTAATCAGAAAGAAGTGTCATAAAATAGCAGTGACACAGGCTTGGAACACTTTTTTTTTCTTTGCATTTTATAGGATTAAAAGCATTCAGCAAAACCAGAGAAATCAGTAGAAGATGTGAACTTGCTGAGACCTGGTGCCTCCACCTCTTTGGTCTCTGCCTTTTCCTGGGTCTAGAAAAGTTTGTGGCCCATTGGATGCACTTGATAAATATTTTCCAAACAAACAAAGGAATGAACGAATGAATTAGTGAGTGAGTGAATTGCTCCCTCCCACTTCACCTAAGACATGTTGGATTTGGGTGTCCTTCCCTTTTTCTTTCTCATCAAAATCTACTCTTCCAACTCCATTTCTATTTTTTTTTTCTTGTGTTTTTTTTTTTTTTTTTTAACTTTTTATTTTTTATAAAACATATATTTTTATCCCCAGGGGTACAGGTCTGTGAATCACCAGGTTTACACACTTCACAGCACTCACCAAAGCACATACCCTCCCCAATGTCCATAATCCCACCCCCTTCTCCCAAACCCCCTCCCCCCAGCAACCCTCAGTTTGTTTTGTGAGATTAAGAGTCACTTATGGTTTGTCTCCCTCCCAATCCCATCTTGTTTCATTTATTCTTCTCCTACCCACTTAAGCCTCCATGTTGCATCACCACTTCCCCATTTAAGCACAATTCTCTGCGACCTGTTCCATGAAAGAAGGGTTCTATGTTCACAGAAGTTTGGGAAACTGCATGCTAGATTCTGTTCTTGGTAAAAGAAAATACACATCTGAATATTAAAAGCTCTTTCTCTTGCAACTAAAAAATCTGGTTAACTTTGTCTAATTCAACTTTTCCAAAACTGTATTCATTTACTTCATTTTATTTGGTAAATATGGATTGAACATCGACTATGGCCAGGAAATGGTCTAGGCGCAGGGAGTGAACAATCAGAAAGAGCCCCCGTCCTGTGGAATTCCCATTCGAGTGGGAAGAGAGAGACAGAAATACACAAAACAGCCTATCAAATCATGGTAAGTACAATGGAGAAGAGTAGAGGCAAGAGAGGTAGGGAGGAAAATGATGGGGAGTTGCAGTTTTCAGTTAAGTGGTTATCGTTGAGGAGATAGATGGTTAAGCAAAAGACCTGAAGGAGGTGAGGGAACCAGCTACTAGGAGGAAGGCATTCCAAGTAGGGGAAGCAGTAAATGCAAAGGTCCTGAGAAAGAGCATATCTAGAATGTGTGAGGAAACCAGGATGGCCAGGGATGCTGAGTGAATCTAGGGTTGGAAGAGCAGTTAGAGGAAAGGCCGTGGAGTTAAGAAGAATGAGGATGGGGGTCAGGTTATATAGATCAAATCTAACCACAAGAGTGTTGTTCCGGCTTTTAAGTGGTATCTCTTAAAGTGCTGACTAAGAAGTATTACCTGTGCTCAGAGTCCTCTTTGGTGTTTTCACACATAAGTAAACACACACACACACACACACACACACACGTATTAAAAAACAAACAAACAAACAAACAAACAAACAAACAAACTAGGATTTGTTTCCTCATCTGTAAAATGGGGAAAATAACATTACCTTCCTTTCAAAGTTATTTGAGGAGTTAAAAAAACAATTTTATTTAGCTGCTGGTATATGGTTAAGGCTCAGTAAGTGTTAGAATGCTGCCTTCTATCTCTTTCTTACTGTCTCCCACACACCGTTCTGTTGGCCCATCCTATTATCATGCTGCCACAGTGTGAAGACAACAAACACGGAGTGTAGACTCAGTCACAGGACAGCAAGCATTGAAGGTAGACATATATAAACTAAGACTGTCAGAGGCAAAATGTAGATTTCACAACTGAAAAAGATGAGGAGAAACTAATAGTTCTCACACCAAAGGACTGAGAAAGCAGACTAGGCAGCAGGAAAGGGGATTCTGGGCTATAAATCCTGGGCTCTTCTTCTTTTCTATGTTAAGACATAGAAAACCAGAACGAGCGTTCTCATCTGGGACCAAACCTGTCAAAACCTTGATCTTGGCCATCTCAGCCTCTGGAACCATGAGAAATGAATTTATTTCTTTTGTTTAAGCCACTCTGTCTATGGTATTTTGCTGTAAGAGGCCAAATGGACTTTGGTACTGAGAAGTGGGGTGCTGCTATAACAAATACTGAAAAATGTAGAAGCAGCTTTAGAACTAAGTAATGGGTAGAGGCTGGAGGAACTTGAGTAACCCGCTAGAAATAGAAATGTGAAGGGGGATTCTGCTGGAGACTCAGAGGCGAGGAAGGAACATGCTGTTGGAAAATGAAGAAAAAGAGATTTGTGTCAAAAAGTGGCAAATAGGTTCTAGTGTTCTGTGGAACGTAATGAGTGATGCGATTGAATGTTGAGATCTAAGCAAAATGTTGAAGGAGTGCCTTTTGTCCTTCTGACTGCATAGTGAGATTCAAGAAGAGAGAGATGAATTGAAGAAGGACTTGTTAAATGAAAAGAATTCAGGACTTAGAGATTTAGGAAATTCTCAGCTTCTCCATATTTCAACACTTGAGAAGCTTGCTCTAAAGAGAACACCAAGGATGTGGCTGAGCAACCATTTGTGATTGTTATTAGTGTGAACCCATGGATCTAATCAGCCACAGCAGAGGAAACATTGGGCTGAAGGGGGTGGAGATGGAACCAAATGAGGAAAGGCTTTCAGATTTCAGAGAGCATATAGGACTAGAGCAGAGAGCTATCTGGCTATGAACATGACAGTTCTTCAAGATAAGGAAACAATGAACCCAAAAGCAATTCAGAAATCATCAGAAATGCTTCCTTGGTTTCAAAGGGGAAGACCATTGCTTTGGTTTCAACAAGCCAGACAGTGGTCTTCTGGAGCCTTGGGGGTGCAATTCCCATTCGGCAGAGCCACAGAAGTGGAGACATGGCCCCATTGGTTCCAAAAGGTAGATTATTGAACCAAACAGGATTATTCTCAGCCCTTAAAAATCTAGTGGTGATTTTCTTGCTAGGTTTTAGACTTGGTTGGTAGCTGTTATCCCCTTGTGCCTCCCAGTTTCTTCCTTTTAAAATGATAATGTCTGTCCTGTGCCTGTCCCACCATTGTACTTCAGATGTGCAGAACTTGTCTGGTTTCACAGATTCACAGGTGGAGGAGTTTTGTTTCTGAATGAATTAGACCTTGAGTGTCACTTGTATTTAGTTTAACGACTTAGTCTTTAGAATTGGTGTCAAGAAGTTGGGCTGATGGGGTGGAATGACTGCATTTTGTATGGGAGGACATGAATTTGGGGGGCCAAGGACAGAATGTTATAGGGCAGATGTTAGTGTCACCCTTGAATTAATATGTTGAAATTCTAATTCTCACTATGATAGTTTGAAGATAAGGCCTTTGGAAAATAACTGGGTTTAGAGGGGAGTATCAGGTTAGTGTCTTTACTCAAAGAAGGAACACCAGAGCCTTCCTTTTCTCCACCTTGTGAGGGTACAGTGGAAAGACTGCTGACTGCAGCCAGAAAGAATACCCTCACTGAGAACTGAATCTACCAAAACCTTGATCTTGGACTTCCCAGACTCTAGAACTGTGAGAAATAACTCTGCTGTGAAACCAGTCTATAGTTTCACGTAGTCTATGATATTCATCACAGTTTATGATAGCCTAACTTGACTAATAGCCTAACCTGACTAATACAGAGGGTGTAATATTAGGTTTGTGTGTGTGTGTTTTTTTTTTTAATTAAGATTTTATTTATTCGTTTGACAGAGATCACAAGTAGGCAGAGAGGCAGGCGGGGAGTGGGGGGTGGGAAAGCAGTACTCCTACCAAGCAGAGAGCCCGATGTGGGGCTCGATCCCAGGACCCCAAGACCATTACCTGAGCCGAAGGTAGAGGCCTAACCCACTTAGCCACCCAGTTGCCCCAGGTTTGTGTTTTTAATCCACTGTCTTAACCTGGAACTTCCTTGACATGTCAGTCTTGGGAAAGAGAAAAAATTGGGTAAGGTCCAGAAGCTAAGATGCTGTTGAGAGCAGAAAGCTAGAGTGTGGTTAGAGTAGGGGGTTCTGGATAGCCTGAAGGAGGCATGGTGACCCTTGGTATCCTTCAGGTCCCAGAAAAGAGCTGTGGGACT
The DNA here is from genome assembly GCF_964662115.1 of Mustela nivalis. Lineage (NCBI taxonomy): Eukaryota > Metazoa > Chordata > Mammalia > Carnivora > Mustelidae > Mustela > Mustela nivalis. The sequence continues at coordinate 17,095,577 of NC_139030.1, read as the reverse complement.
CACTGAAATCAAACCTCACCTGCTTCATATTTAATCTGATGGTATTCCTCCTTAACCCAGGCAATGCTCTGAACATTCAGAAAACTGAGAGAGATGGGATGTTTTCTGCTGGGAGTGAATACATACCAAAGAAGGGTCCATTGTTGTTGTTAAGAGAAAGTGTCTACATTCAAAAATGGGACTTGTCTGATGTAGGTCTGGTGATAGGTAATGAATGGTTCAACATGTAATATCACAGCTCCTTGTGGCATATTTTTAAGTACTGTACTTGCAGATGACCTTTTACAGAGGTAAATTGCATATAAGGGGCTGTAAGTGCCACATTTAATAATGCTTTAGGGACATTAGGAGGAAAGTAACAGTTATTATTCAGTGATAGGGTCCCATTATTAACTTACAGGCTGCTTGCGGAGCAGTGAATCCCGCTTCAGCAACAGATGTCTCCTTCTCGGGCTTTAAGAATTGATCCCAACTGGCAGAGCTATGCTCAATAAGTTAAGAAGGGAAAAAAGTAGAAAAAACAAGGTGTGAAAGGAAAAATGCTTGGATGAAGAAAATCAAAATGCTTCACTTTTATGGAGAAGCAGTAATCTTTGGACTAGAATGGGGTATAAGGGAATCCTAGGTTTTACTTGAGCTGGTCCATTTACAGTTTTCTCTTTGATGCATCCTGAAGGTAATTTTCCTGGAGATTTCCTGTTTAGTTCATTATGCTCATAAAAGACCCTTCCAGTGGCTTTCTTTTTCCTACCTATAGAAAGAAGTGAAAATTCTTTGATTTGATCATCAAGAAACCATAATAGAACGTGGACTTTCTAAACTGACACTCTCCTTCCCCCACTCTGTCTTGCTGAGAGCAGATTGTCTTCTCTCTGCCCTCTCATGTATTATGATTATTCATAACTTCCTGCTTTTGTTGTGATATTCTTTCCTTCCTCATGAATGACTGTAGTTCAGAGATCAGTAGACTTTTCCTGTCAAAGGCAGATAACAAATATTTTCAGCTTCATGGGCCATATGTTGCAACCCCTGTATTCAGTTCTGTTGTAGTTGCAAGCAAGCAGTCATAGATGGCATGGAAACAAATGAGTGTGTGTGTGTGTGTCGGGGGGGGGTACCAAGAAGATGACATAGAGGATCTTGAACTTCCCTCTTTTCATGGAGGCACTGAATGTATACCTATCCATGCAGCAATTCCCTTGGAAAGAAATCCAGAAACTAGAGGAGTGATTCCTACACCTCTGGCAAATGAGAAGATACCCACCTCAACATGTGTAGGAGAAGGATGAGAACGCACTCATCATAAGCCTTACCCCTAAAATAGCACTATATAGTCAGGAGGGAACACCTAATTCCCAGTTCTCCCCAAGGAACGAAGGGAAGGATTTGGACATGTTGTGCCCTAACTTAAGATTGCCACCTGAGGGATGGGCACCCAAAATAGTTTGCTCTCAAAGCCAAGGTAGATTTCAGGATCAAGACCCACAGAACTATAGTAAATGAAAAAGTTTTTAATGGGCACTTGAGTATTCAGGAGATAGCCTCAGAATGGATGGAGAGAGCAGACCAAAATGTCCATTGTCCAATCTTTCTGTAAAAGCAGTTTGAACGCATACTTTATAAGCAAAAAAAAAAAAAAAAAAAAAAAAAAGTCCTCAAATAAACAACCTAACTTTATATATGCATCAAGGAGTTAGAAAAAGAATAAACCAAGCCCCAAGTTAGCAGCAGAAGAGAAATAAAAGAGAGCAGAGTGGAAATAAATGATATAGAGACTAAAAGGACAATAGGAAAGAAATCAGTAAAACTAAGAGCTGTTTTTTTCTTTGTCTGGATTTGTTTTGTTTTGAGAGAGAGAGAGAGAGAGAGAGAGAATGCGTACAAGCATTCCTGCACAGATGGGGAAAAGGGAGAGGGAGAAAGAGAATTTTCAGCAGGGTCCATGCCTGGCTCAACCTCAGAACCCTTCGATCATAACCTGAGCCGAAATTAAGAGTCAGACCTTAACCAACTGAGCCATCCAGGCGCCTCCAAGAGCTGGCTTTTTTGAAAAGATGAACAAAATTGACAAACCTTTAGGTAGACTAAGAAAAGAAGGAAGACTCAGATAAATCAGAAATAAATAAGGAGTCATTAGAACTGATAACAGAAATACTAAGGATAATAAGAAACTTCTAGGAACAATTATAACTAATTAGATAGCCTAAAAGAAATGGATACATTCCTAGAAACACACAGTCCGTCAAGGTGGAATCATTTAGACTTAGAAAACCTGAACTGACCAATTACTTACAGAAAGATTCAATCAGTAATCAAAAACCTTCCAACAAAGAAAAATCTCAGAGCCAGGTGAATTCAGTGATGGATTCCACTAAACACTTAACATCACTTGAGGAAACAAGCAAAACATTTAAAGAATTGATACTGTAACTTAGTAAAGTTGATACATCAGTAGACTCATCAGGTATGAATATGCAACGCTCTGTTTGGATAATGGCACAGGTGATTCCTTACAAGGTCCTGATAATGTCCAAGGCCATTTTATTTTGGAAAACTCCTGGTGGAAAATACTGTTACTGATTTTGGATATCATTGTTTAAACTTGTGTTTTCTATTCCATCTGTGTCCTGTGCAGCCAGATAGGGCCAGAGGAGCCAACTCCAGTCTAGTAAAACCCCTTGCGGGCCACTTGTGGCAAACTGGGAGGGCGCGGGACATGAGATTGTAAGAACAGGTCAGGACCAGTGGAGTGTGGAGAAAGATCATGGAGAGGTTGAGCACTGCCCCTTGACTCCAGAGCTGAGATCTGAGAAATTAGGAATTCCTCCCTCTTCCTCTGTTCAGAGAATGTGGGCTCTGCTTACTTTCTCCACGCCCACAGGCTGCTCGGAGGACATGGTCTTGAGACCCCGATGTGGTGTTGAGGCTCTATGGACAGATACAGGACTGAACCCAGATAAGGCCTCTGTATAAACTTTAAAATTTAGCAGGCAGTGTGGAGGTCATGTTTTTGCCTCTGCACAACATAAAACTCATAAGTTCCAGCTTCATAGAGCTGCTGCCCACCAATTTGAAATAGCCTGGTTCTGCAATTGCAGGGTCACAGGGAAGCTCTATTTTTAATTTCTTGAGGAATCTCCACACTGTTCTCCAAAGTGGCTGCACCAGCTTGTATTCCCACCAACAGTGTAGGAGGGTTCCCCTTTCTCCACATTCTCTCCAACACATGTTGTCTCCTGTCTTGTTAATTTTGGCCATTCTAACTGGTGTAAGGTGGTATCTCAATGTGGTTTTAATTTGAATCTGCCTGATGGCTAATGATGATGAACATTTTTTCATGTGTCTGATAGCCATTTGTATGTCTTCGTTGGAGAAGTGTCTGTTCCTATCTTCTGCCCATTTTTTTATATGGTTGTCTGTTTTGTGTGTGTTGAGTTTGATGAATTCTTTATAGATCCTGGATATCAACCTTTTGTCTGCACTGTCATTTGCAAATATCTTCTCCCAATCCGTGGGTTGCCTCTTTGTTTTCTTGACTGTTTCCTTTGCTGTGCAGAAGCTTTTGATCTTGATGAAGTCCCAAAAGTTCATCTTTACTTTTGTCTCCTTTGCCTTTGGAGACATATCTTGAAAGAAGTTGCTGTGGCTGATATCGAAGAGCTTACTACCTATGTTTTCCTCTAGGGTTCTGATGGATTCCTGTCTCACGTTGAGGTCTTTTATCCATTTCGAGTTTATCTTTGTGTATGGTGTAAGAGAATGGTCGAGTTTCATTTTTCTACATATAGCTGTCCAGTTTTTCCAGCACCATTTATTGAAGAGACTGTCTTTTTTCCACTGTATATTTTTTCCTGTTTTGTCGAAGATTATTTGACCATAGAGTTGAGGGTCCATATCTGGGCTCTCTACTCTGTTCCACTGGTCTATGTGTCTGTTTTTATGCCAGTACCATGTTGTCTTGATGATCACAGCTTTGTAGTAAAGCTTGAAATCAGGTAATGTGATGTCCCAAGTTTTGTTTTTTAACATTTCCTTAGCGATTTGGGGTCTCTTCTGATTCCATTCAAATTTTTGGATTATTTGCTCTAGCTCTTTGAAAAATACTGGTGGAATTTTGATCGGAATGAGCTTCCCTATGACCCTGCAATTGCACTCCTGGGTATTTACCCCAAAGATACAGATGTAGTGAAAAGAAGGGTTATCTGTACCCCAATGCTTATAGCAGCAATGGCCACGGTCGCCAAACTGTGGAAAGAACCAAGATGCCCTTCAACGGATGAATGGATAAGGAAGATGTGGTCCATATACACTATGGAGTATTATGCTTCCATCAGAAAGGACGAATACCCAACTTTTGTAGCAACATGGACGGGACTGGAAGAGATTATGCTGAGTGAAATAAATCAAGCAGAGAGAGTCAACTATCATATGGTTTCATTTATTTGTGGAGGATAACAAATAGCACAGAGGACAAGGGGAGATGGAGAGGAGAAGGGAGCTGAGGGAAATTGGAAGGGGAGGTGAACCATGAGAGACTATGGACTCTGAAAAACAATCTGAGGGTTTTGAAGGGGCGGGGAGTGGGAGGTTGGGGGAATCAGGAGGTGGGTATTAGAGAGGGCATGGATTGCATGGAACACTGGGTGTGGTGCAAAAACAATGAATACTGTTATGCTGAGAAAAATAAATAAATTAAAATTAAAAAAAAAAAAAAAGAAAAAGAAATAGCCTGGTTCTTTCTTTGTTCTCTCCCTGCCTTCCACTTGGGATGGGGGAGGGCAGCGATCACAGCGGAGCCCCCAAGGAAGTTGCAAACTAACAGTGGAATCTAAAAAATATATCAAACACATAGAAGTAGATAGTACAGGTAATTGCCAGGGGCTGGGGTGGGGGATGGGGGAAATAGGGAGAGGCTGGTAAATGGCTACAAACTCCGTTGTAACTGAGGTCTGAGGATATAATGCATAATATGGTGACTATAGTTGATGATACTGTATTGTATAATTGAAGCTTGCTAATAGAGTAAAACCAAGCGTTCTCCTACAAAACCGTTTTGTACATGTGATTGGTGGTGGATGTGTTAATTATAACTCAAAGGTGGGAATTCTTTTGCAATGTATACGTCCATCAAATCATGGCATTGGGGGCGCCTGGGTGGCTCAGTGGGTTAAAGCCTCTGCCTTCGGCTCAGGTCATGATTTCAGGGTCCTGGGATTGAGCCCCACATCGATCGGGCTCTCTGCTCAGCAGGGAGCCTGCCTCCCCCTCTCTGCCTGCCCCTCTGCCTACTTGTGATTTCTAAAAAAAAAAAAAAAAATGACATGGCACACTTGAAATAAGATTTTATTGTTCAATAACACTTCAGCAGAGCTGAAACAACAAAAAAAACCCCAAACAATCCAAATGCGTGTGTGGCTGAAATTGGCCCTCTGGGTGTGGTTTACTTGCGCTCTAGACTCTGGCATCCTCCCATTTTATCAATGATGAACCCCAGCCCAGTGCTCTCTAGGAGACCGCGGTCTCCCAGGGTGCCAGGATTTCCACGTCAGTGTCTGTACAGTTGCTGCTGGATGTCGAACCTGGGGGGGGGGCGGCGGGCAGGGGGACTGCGCTTCTCTCGCTTTTGTATGGTATGGTCTTTCTCCTGCCAGAAGTGGAAACAGAACCTGAATGGAGGTGTTTTTTTATTCATATTTTGTTCATGTTCCCCTCATGCTGTTGCTTACATATGTTGAGCTGAATCAGATCAAAGGAAATTGAAGAGCTCCAGTCCATTTTCTTAGTTCTAAGCTCAACGTTCTTTCCTGACTTAACATTATTCACTGAGACCCGGAAATAGAATCTCAGAGGGGTTCCCCAGGTCCGACCCCAGATCAAGTCAGGGATAGAGGTCCAGACAAATGCAGGTTAAAAAAAAAAAAAAAAAAAGGCAAAATCAACTCTCTCCTCCCCCATCTTCCAACTAAACAGAAACAACTAAATGGTCATGAAAGACACAAGAAAACCCTCACTAAATCTACTTTTAAAAGAATACTTTTCTTTTCTTTCTACTTTTGAAAGAATACTTTTCTTCAGTGCTTTTGTCTGTCACCCAAGAGATAGAATTCTTGACTTAATTATTGACCAGTGGTAATTGTTGTGGATGCACTTAGCCAAACCTGGGTTCTGGGGTTCCGATAGAGCATTTAGCCTTCTAGTTCTCTGCGTTGGTTCTGTTCTTCTATGATAGCCCGGGGATGTGGCCTCAGGTAGCCACACATGTTATATTTGCTGGGGGAGACGTTGGACTTCAGAGTGGGAAACACTTAGGAAATGTTAGCTTTATATTATTCCATTGAGAAAGTTTTCCAGGTATTCTATGAGAACTCAGAGAAAAAATAAATTTTTTATTTATTTATTTTTAATTTTAATTTAAAAAAAATAAATTTCAATCAAGACATATACACCTTCAAGGCTTAAAAATTTAAAATATAAACATATGAGAGTCAAAATGATTTACTCATCATTTCTGCTCTTAGGTAAAACATGAATGTAAAATTAGCAAATTAAAACAGATTGATATCTCATCTGGTTAGTAACATAGTATTAATAGCTCAGTCAAGTCCATTAATTATTTTTACGCCCCATATGACTAGTTCTTGTTTATAAGATGGCCTCTAAGGGAAGAAAATACAGAGCCATCCATTACCACCAGGCAGAGATTCTGTGACTTTTTAAGCACCGAGTGGAGTCTATGAGCCACATTAACATCTGATCAGGAGAGTTTTGGGTCATAATTAAAGTCACTGAAACAGGGTGTGCTCTACAAGAAGGACAGCCTGTTATAATAATAGTTTAGAACAAGGCATAAAAATCCCTCATCTGACTTCCTCCTGGGTGTTTTCTATCAAAACTCCCACCTGCTGCCTCACTTTTTATCATACCATTACTCAGAAAAATGACTGTAGTGTGACTTGAGGTGAAGCCTTTTGAATTTTCATTAAAAGAAAAAAATAGGTATGAAAGGAAAAAAAATCATTATATTGTCAGTAATATCGCTTTCACTTTTTCTTACTTAAAAAGGATTTGAATAATTTGGGAGAAATTGCCTGATTGTGTCATACTGGGATTTCAATATTAAATTACATCACGTTGGAACTGAATGGAATTGCCATTTTTGAAAGTCAAAAAGAGTAGAATAGCAGCAATTTCATATTATTCAACTTAATAATGAGAACAGTTGTGCATTGATTTTTTTTTATGTCGGGCACTCTGCTATGTAAAATCCATATTTTATTATTAATCTTCATAATAATCATATGAGAAGCAGTAGTAATCTCCATCTGTCCCTTCCCCCCATTTTTGCCAAAGCCACCTCAGATGGATTTTGCCAGGCAAATGAAGTTTCCAGATCAATCCCCTTTCCAATCCCTGACCTTGCATCTCCTACCCTTACCTCTGATCTCTTTTTAGAAATGTTTGTAATCCTACTGCTTAAGATAATAGGCATTGTTATGGTCATACCTACTTGAGAGGTAGAGAAATGGAAGCTCAGGGTTTGAGGAAGGAAGAAAGTTGGAACATAACTGAGGCAGGATTTCAATTCCAGTCTTCTGGACTGAAAATATTGAGTGCCTTCACCAATATCTTATCTTTCTCTCTCTCTCTTTTTTTTTTTTTTGGTGACACAAATTTACTATTTATTCTTTGAGGGAAAATTTACACAAACTGAAATGCATTCATGTTAGCAGCATTATTCAATGAGTTTCTGAAACGCATGTTTCTGTATAATGCAGCCCCCCCATCAAAATATAAAGTATTATCACTCAGAAAGTACCCTTGTGCTCCTTCAATTTCCCCCTCTCCCTCCCCCTCAACAGTGTTCTCTTTTTTTCCCCACCATTGATGAGTTCTGCCTGCTTTAGAACTTCATGTAAATGTAATCATATGGTATGTACTCTTTTGTCTGTTTTATAACCTAATTACTTGATACCAAATACGATGGAGGTGACCTAACCCATTCTGGCCAAATTGCTGAATTTACCTTGTTTGTGCAGTCAGTTGAGATGCATGGAGATTGGTTGCTCTGTCCTTGTTTTTGAATGATATCCAAGATAGAAGGAATTGCCAACTACCTGAAACAAGTGGTTCTCAAATATTACTATGTTTCAGTGTCCCCGTGGGGAAATCTGCTATAGGTGAAGTATTCTGGTTCTCTTCCCCAAAGATTCCAAACTGAAGTCTGGGTTGCATTCATAAAGTTCTGCTTTTCAATAAGCACCCCAGGTGGGGCCAGTTAGAAACTTCAGGAAAAAGCTTGGATAAACATTAACATAGTCTAACTACCTTATTTTATTTGTAGATGAACACAGGTAAATCACTCTGGAGATGTAAACTTACTTCTCTGCTAATAGTATTGGTGCAGGAACTAGAACCTGGGTCTTCATACTTACTATTTTTTTTTAAAGAATTTATTTATTTATTTGACAGAGAGAGATCACAAGTAGGCAGAGAGGCAGGCAGAGAGAGAGAGGAGGAAGCAGGCTCCCCGCTGAGCAGAGAGCCTGATGCGGGACTCCCAGGACCCTGGGATCATGACCTGAGCCAAAATTAAGGGTGAGACAACATTTAATGGACTGAGCCACCCACGCTCCCTTTTACTCATAATGAAGTATAATGCTTCCTAAGCTTTAGTCACAGACCCCAGAAATACACACACACACACACACACACACACACACACACACACACGTGTGTGTGTATAGCTTTACTGTAGATTTAATACACTTAGATTTAATAAACAGATGTATGAACATATAATATTACAAGGTACATGAATGCTTTTTAGCTCAAAAAGCATATTTGAAAGCATGGCTGAATTCAGAATCATGTTTTCTTTCATCAGCCTACAGAGTTTAAGTGTTAAATAAGGTTCCTCATAACCTGAGTAGAGTAGGAGCCATGGCTAGGGTCCTATCATCTCTGGCAGCTGCTACATCATTTATAATAGTCAAAAGTAGTTGCTGTAATTAGGCCTTTACTTTCCAGCTTAACTTAGATCAGCTGGGGACATTAGAAATCAGCTAAGGCCTGAAAGCAATCACAGTGAAGATTGGATGAGACTTCTAATGATATCTTCAAACAGAATGTTTCCCAGAAGTCACCATTTCCAGACTAGCCAGGATTGGAAACCCCAACTTCAGCTTTTTAACATATATACATACATTACATCCTCTGTAAGAATGGACCGAAGTGGCCCAGGTGGCTCAGTCATTAAGTGTCTGCCTTTGGCTCAGGTCATGATCCTGAGGTCCTGGGATTGAGCCTCACATCGGGCTCCCTGCTCTGTGGGAAGCCTGCTTCTCCCTCTCCCACTCCCTGTGCTTGTGTTCCCTCTCTCTCTGTGTCTCTCTGTCAAGTAAGTAAACAAAATCTTTAAAAAAAAAAAAAAAAAAGAATGGACCTAAAACAAGCCTGATTCTTGGACCTCTTATGACAAGCTGTATGTTGATAAAGACTTTGGAGGATTCACCCAAGGACCTACTGGGATGGTTTAGTAGCAATTCCATGCATATGGTGAATAGGCAGACTGAGCAAGAATCTCCAGATGAGGAATATGGAAAGAGGGATATGGGAGTTGGATGGGGGAGTATACAAAATCTCCCTCTCCCCATCGCTCTCTACACCAATGCCATGGGAGTGGAAAATGTGAACTTCTTGTACTTGGTACAATGTTGACATTGTATGTAGGGCTGTACCTGCGCTTACATGGGAGATTTGCAGAGCTTCCCCTTCTGTCTGGGAGCATGACGTATAGTCCTCTGTCAATGCAGCTATCTCTGTCAGTTGTCATGGGTGAGTTCATAACCTACTTTTGTATCCTTTAACTGTGCCGGTTGGTGTCTTTCCATCAATCATGTCGCATGGTCCTGTGGTGGCAACCATGTACTCATATGCTCTGGTCAGACCAGGCAGGATAGGAGGGAGTACAGTTAACAATAATGGTAGCTATTTGGACAAGTCACATCTACCTACTTCTGCAAGTCTCTAAAAAATTAAGTCAGGGTCTTAGGATGTCTACTGGTGCCCAGTAGCAGCCTTTTCTGAAGCCAGTCCTTCAGCCCCCAAATCTGTTTACTCTCTATTTTTCTTCTATCCTCTTGATACTCACTTTCTTGATCAGCATTTGGTTTGTTCATCTATATTTTGTGGACATCTGTTTGGGATTCTAAGCCTCGCCGGGAAGCCCTTTTCTTTTAATGTGGTGTGAATGGTTTAGATGACCTTCACAATGCTTTATACCAGGCAATCAGAGTTACAAAATACAGAGATATTGTGATGTCAGGAAGGGAGCTTGCAATTTGGGTCAAGATGACCTGGGTTCAACTCTTGCCTCCGTTATGTTTAAACTCTGTTGTCCTCAAATCTCTGAGCTTGCATTTCTCCATCTGTCAGGACCTGAAGTGTGGCACGCCTCTCTGCCACTGCCTGCTCTCAGCGACAGAGCTCAACAGGACTTCCTTTTTCAAGCTGGTGCCTCCCTTCCCTGCTTCCTTGGTTAATTGTGCTTCAAGGGCCCCGCCAGGAAGCGCCCCAGTGTGCCTTGAGATCTTCACATTCTCTTTCTACCAAGACTTCAACACAGCATGAAGAGTTTTGAGGTACAGTTGCAACCAGAAAGAAAAAAGAGTTGCTCCTTGAATTGAAATTGAGAGATTCTATGCAAAAAATCTGCCTTTTCAAATTTTCATATGTTAGATTTCTGTCAAATTAGTTATTAGGAAATGAAGGACTGCATTTTGGTCGGACCTTAGAAATGACTCTCATTTTCATGCGGGAAATTGCCTGAAGGCCTAAACTAACCATTTACCACTCATTACAACCCAAACATAAATTCAGAAATAAGGGTTATCCACTTGAAAACAAATAAAAAAACAGTAAAGCTCTGTGGTGCTTAGCACTTTAGTTGCTTCTAGGCACTAATGTAAAGAAATAACTTTTTTCTTTTTTCTTTTGTTACTGCTGATCATCTCTTTACCTCAATATTGCTCTTAAGACCCATTTCTCCCTCTGATGTATTTATTTCAGAATATTTTACAAGACTTTTCATATTTTCTCACCCTGATCCTGCCCTCACCTTATGTGGCTGGCTATTAGGTAGGAAAAAAAAAATTATATTGAAGTGTATTGAGGACAAATGACTTACCCACATACCAGAGGTTTGTTATGAAATCAAGTCAGACCATATAGATTAACATAAAATAAGGTCTAATAGTCCTAGAAGGATTTTGAAATAATTTTGAATTTTAAGTGTCCTGAAAATATTATTCTAAGCATTAATGACCATTTTTTGAATATTGGACAACAGTGTGATTGCTTGATTCTTTTGTTTTGTTTTGTTGCATGCAGCCTAGACAGACCCCTTGAAAAGAAAAACCACACAAAGTGGATCAGACAGTTTGCAAGTATAAAAAGAAAGAAACATTAATGAGGCTGGAAATATCCCAACTAAAGCACTTATTTCTGAGAGTTGGGTTAGAATTTTTAAGAAGAAATTTCTTTGAAAAACCAAATTGTGCTAGGGAGGAGAGCTATCAGATCGTCTTGAGTTTTTGGAATCCTATAAATTGAGTGATCTAAATATAGGGAAAGTTGCTTTGTAAATGGAATAGGGTCTTTTACTCCCATTCCCATGGGAGTGTATTGTTTGGGACATACATATTTGGGCCCATTTTTTTGTTTGGTTTGAAAGGAGCTTGAAGACTAAAGAGCAGAGTTGATTCTGCTTTGATCGTTGTAATGCCAACATACTTTTATTTGATGCAAGTCTAGTGACTCCTACTAATCAGGAGGCAAATGTGCTTCAGTAATGAGAGATTTTTCTAGATGAAAAAATCTCTAGATGAAAAATTTCTAGATGAAAAATGGGAGTCTTAGGTTTTCTGCCATATCTTGAAATGGATGTAAAAATCTCCTTTCTAGGATGCTACGCTGACTCTGTGGGTTTAAATGCAGTTTAGAGAAGAGCCTCCAAGTGTCAGGGAACTTCCAGAATGCATTACACCTTAACTTATATATTAATTTAAGAATTACATTCTTAATTTAATTCAGGGTACCACCAGCAGGAAGGGGGAAGAAAAAATAGATGGATCTCAAAATTGCCCAAATGGAGGACTGTGATATTGAAGGAAATGTCTTTATTATAGTTTAGGGAGATGCATTTGAGCTAATGACACATTCCAGTTCTGTGGAACTATAAATGCCATTTGATTTTTCTCAGAGGATCAATTAAAGTTTCCCAACAGGAAATGAAAAGGAAAAGATTCTGAAGTTTGTCTGGGGGACAGAATTATATAATTTCAGGACTGGAAGGAAAAAGGGGGGGAACACATTGATGAGACAGGCACCTAGCATAGGTCAGGAAGTAAGCTCTGTGCTCAGAACCAACCCTTGTGGTTACTTCTCCTGGCCACCTTACCAGCTTCATGTTGTGATTCTCATTTACTGATGAGCTGAAGGTCAGAGTAACCTTCCCAGAGTCACAGAGTTAATAAGCATGTAAGAACACCCTTCACTCCTTACTACCTTTGTCTAAGAAGGCACAGAAGTCCGTCAAGCCCCAGGCTCAGGGTCGAGTGGTTGAAACAAACAAACTGGGTTTTCATGGGCAAACAGACCTGGATGCTCAGGAATGAGTCCTTGTATGTGTGTGTCCCAAGCTCCTGTCTTTCTTTCCTGGGTGGCCCACTCCACAGGACAAAGCTTCGGTGAGATCCCGCCCACTAAATTAAGTTCGTTAGCCTTATCTAGTGCTTTAATTCCACCCTGTGGACTACTGATGGAGTACTGGTTCCCCATCTAGCTCTTTTTCCTATTTCCTCTCCTAATTGTCCTAGGGCTATTCTGCCCGTTTCCACCCCAGGTTTCCTCTGAAAAGCTGATAATAGCTTGAGCCCTTCCCAGTGTCCCAGTCTCCAATGTCTGAATGTTTCCCAAAGAAAATGTCCATCGTCCGAGTCTACTGTGCATGAGAACCTCCAGTAAATAATTGCCTTTGGAAAGTGAGACCATTTGTGTTGATTGATCTTCAGCAATGCTTCCTTATATTGGGCCCCAATATATCAAGCTTCCTAGAGCTCTCCCCAAGCAGACTTGGTTCTCAGAGAGGCTAACTGGTTTTTTCCCCCCAAAGTCTCCCAGCAAATAAATGACATAGTTAACCACCATTGCTCAGTGTTGCTAATGAGCAGGATTGTAACTAAGTTCCCAGACTGACATTCATTCATTCATTTATTCACTCAAAATATACCTTTTGAATTCCTACATGTGCCAGGAGTTAGTTCTAATTGCTTGGTATGTATCAGTGGACGGAAGCCATAAGCCATTAGCTAAGTCTAATCCATATTCCATAGGAAAAGCCTTTAAGTCTTTGAAGACCGTTATCTTTTTACCATCACGTCATCTCTAGGCTTACAGGCTTAATATATCCAGTTCTTTCTGTATAACATGTGATGTCCTCATCCCTTAGAGGGAGCTTCATTAGAATATATGTGCCAAAGAGAATGTGCTGTATTGTTTTGATCATTTTTACATCCCGGTGTCTAACAAATAGCGATACAATATATAGTCAAAAAATAATATGAATACATCTTATTTCTGAAACTCTTCTAGTTGGGCTGGTATTTGGTCTGCATCACTTTCAGCTAAAATTGGTAGATTTCCTGAGTAATGCTAGGATAACTTTTACATTATGGGAAAAGATTGATGATAATGTGTTGTTTTAAGAAGACGACTTAAGAGTGTAAGTGGACTAGCCAGGTCAAAGGTAGTCATTGCCAGAAAAATTAAGCTTAAAACTGCAGGTGAATCAGAGATCCTAGAACCAGGGAAAAAGAACTACAACATATCAAAAAAAGGGTTGCTGATATTTGGAACTTTAGGTTTATATGCCCTATTGAGGAATTTTCCAAAGGAATAAACTCCATTATAAATGATTTCATTACCAGCACTAGATTTTGATATGTAACTCTCACCAGAAGAACCTATTATTTCTGCATGGATATATTTTAAATACACATTTTAAATAAATATTTTTTCTCTTTTGAATGCTTGACATTTATTGCCAATGCCAATTATTTGTTAGTTTACTATTATACTGTCCTCTAGCCACTCTTAAAATAAGATACGGTTACATATCATTGTATAATTTTACTTTGTATGTTTTGTCTCCCTAAGCAGAGGAATGTTACCTTTTTTAAAAGCACAAGTTTTTTCACGTCTTTATGGGTCTCACAAAGTCTACGAGAATGTTATTGTATTAGTCAGGCTGGGTCAAAATGCTGTAGCAAACAGACCCGCAGATCTATAATGGCTTAAACATACTGCATCTTATGTCTTATATCTTATCCATTTAACCAAGCCCGGTGTGGCTGTTCATGAACAAGTGAATTCAGCACCAGAACTTTCAATGTTTTGTTCCTCCCTTCCCTGGGGTTTGATTGCTTCCTGCATCAAGCTTGCAGAAGCTGAAAGAGTTTAGAGGAGCCACATCCCATTCTTAAAACCTGGCACCCAAACATAACTTCCAGTCAGTGTTATTGGAGAGATGAGTCACGTGGCCACATCAGCCTCCTCGGGGACCGGGGAATGTAGTCCTTTCTTGACCAGCCACTTCCCAGACAAGCCGGAACTCTTGTCAAGATGAGGCAAGAATGGATTTTGATGGGCAGCTAGCTGTCTCTGCTAAGTGCAAAGTGGGGTTTAACAAATATTTGTTGATGTATTTATATCAGCAGTAAAGATTAAATCGCTCTTATTTCTCCTTGGAACAGTGCTATTAAACATCTCATAGAAATTTGACAATCTTATAGCAGTGTGCACTACATTATATGCATTTCTTCAACAATGATTTGAAAGATTGCTGATGTTTATCTAGGGAGATGGGAAGCAATTTAATATTATTAATTGCTAACAAACGGATAAGATTTACCAGAATTGTCAAAGCTTAAAGCTCCAAATAATCATTCCTCACACAAGAAAATTTATTATGCCATTATGCTTATTTCTATCAGGGTTCCTATAGTGCAATCACTGTTTGCTATTAAATTTTTATTGCACATTTAATTTATCTTTCCCTCTAGTTGGGAAATGTATTAAAGAATTCATTTGACACCAGTATCTTCTCCCCTTCTCTTTTTCTCACTTCTACTCCCCCTGAAATAGATAGGAATATATTTGTATCTTAGTATTAATTATACAGGAGCTGAGGAGAACAATGCTTGCTGTTGCCTGAAGGGAATTAGCCAGCCAGAATTAGCTTTATGGAGAACCAAGTGGACTTCCATTATACACATCCATTTTCAGTGGTTTATAAAGAATTCTGGAAACAATCCATTTATATGTGAAAGCTTGCTTTTTCATCGATTAAAGTAGAAAGTAATTTTGGTTTCTGAATATTAAAGGCAGACTGCTTGATAAAGGTTGGAGTTGGGGGCTATTTAGTTTATAAAGTACTGCACTGAAAATGAAGTTTTCGGTTTCTGAAGGTATAGCTTTTATGTGCAAAGCTTAACAATCTCGTTCCCTACCCCTCTGCCTGCCCCAGGAATTACTTAGTTGGATCAAGAGGAAAACTGATATAGGACACAGAAAACACTTTTTCCATCACTAGGGCTTTTTTCTTAATAGGGCCGGATTTGGTAAAAACTCCCTCAGTCTTGGTACAGTGAAATCTTTGTCTTGACTTTCAGAAAGATTTCTAGCTCTTGGGCCTAATTCACTAAGACAGAAGTCATCTTGTATTATTGATTCATCTGAAGCTTCGGTCTCTCACAGGATTTGATAATACACCACAACTATTTTTCTCATGTTGAACAACTACCAAAGTTTTGTGTTTTGGGTAAGAGGCTGAGCATGACAAAATATCAGCAAACCTATTTCTAATGTCTAAGTGAGGCTCTATGTATACTTTTATATATACCTTGCTCTTTTGACTGAATACTGGGGCTTTCTGAACTCAGAAGGGAATATAAAGCTGTCCCTCCTCTCCCAGGAAGAATTTCTGAACCCTGGTTATGACTTCAACATGCCTCTGTTGACTTTCCACTGAGAGCACTTTCCCCCTGATGACACTGAATGTATTTAATTTACGTATTTACCAATGACTGTGGTTGTCCTGTTTCCTTATAGACTTGGACATTAATGCCCTGAGGACAGTGTAATCAGTGCCCCAGAAGAAAGAGGATTTAAGGCTGACATTTATGGGGTTTTGATACAGGACAGTAGCTTGGGACTTAATAGTTTCTGAGTAATTTTTCCGTCTTTCCCTTAATACCTGAATGTAACATCCAGTCAAGAAAGAGTGAGCACGCTGCCAAAATTGAACTGCCTTCCCCATCCATCCTCTGAGGGCACTCCTCTGGAACCTCATAAATTGTGTTGAGCCTCGGCATACCATCCAGTGGGGCTTCTTCTGTAGTCATGGTATATTCCTGTAGACCCATGTCCATGGGAAGACCCAAGTCTTCCCGTCGATTCTCAGATTTTGTTTTTTGTGTTACTGATTGCTGTTACGTAGAATACCAGTCCTTTGGCATCATTGCTCACATTGTGTGCAACCAACCAATGCTTATAGGGTGTTCAAATGTATTTGTCTCTGTGTTAACACCTGGCTTTATTCCAAAGACCTAAGAGACCCATCTGACTACCTTTTTCCTTGAACTGATTCCATCATCCCCCCTCTGAGAACCTCCCTCCTCCCCAACCCCCAAACCCTCCACCCCTCCCCTAACTGGTTTTAAGGCTCTCCACTGGGTATAAGTAATTGAAGCCTGCTCAAACTAGTCCGTGGGGAAGGATGTGATTGTTTCCAGATTAGAAGAAGCTGGAGAGGTATAGGAAATGGCCGGTCTGGAACCATGCCTCATCCTCCCATCTTTCCTGGGCTTCTAGGAGCTCCCATCGGAGGCTTTCTCTGCATATCTGCTTCATTTTCTTCATTTTTTGTCTACAGAACAGCCTTCTCAAGATCACATTTTTCATTTTACAAATGAACTTAACTTGCAAGTAACTTGGTTTGCATGGTTCTGACCGCAGCCCTGACTCTACACGAATATTTGCTTTAATCACCCACCCTCAATGGCATTTGGTCTTGATGTCCTATTGTGTTGTTCAAATTCTGAAGTGCAAGTAATCTGTAGCCTGTCGCCTACAGTCTTCTTGTGGTTAGAGACTATTAAAGGTAGTTGACCTCATTGACTAGGGCTAGGTGATTTACTTTATAATTTCCAGCCATGAGTACTTTCATTATTGGGGGATTTTTAAAAGAAAATCTACAGACAAGCAGGAAAGGTTTTGCCAAATGTTTTTAGGTAGAAATGAAATAAAGGAGGACTTTTTGTTTGTTTGTTTCTCGTGTTCTGAAAAATTCTCTGGGTACAATCTAATTTGTATTCTGAATTTAAATTAATGATGTAATTTGTATCATAGAAGCCCCACCCCCACCCCTTTCACTAAATACATGTTGGATAAATATTTAAATAATAGTGGCTTGACAGACTATTTAATGCTAAATCTGCCCAGGGTCCCTGTATTTTTCAGGGTGGCCACGGTTGCATTTGGCTCTCCCAGCAAGCTCCAGCCCCACATTATCCCTAGAAGCTATGTTAACAATTGGCTCAGCTTCCTGCATAAGGGGATTTAACCCGGGCTACCCTGAATGGCTGGCCATGTCTCTCCCCTGGTGAGGGAAGGACACGGGGTGGGAGGAAGGGGAGCCGCAGCAGCAGGGGACCACCTTTTGCCTCAGCGGGGATGGCAACTGCCACCCTCCCCCAGTCACAGGAGAACAGACCCCTGGACTGAACAGAGGTTGGTCCTCTGCCAGGCTCTTCTGTTGTTTCAGTGTGATTTCTTCGCAGCAGGACGCCTTCCTGTGGAGCCACATGATGCTTTTTTGATTTGGTTAGCATTAATTTGGGCAGCATTAATCTAAAGAGCATGTTTAATAGCTTGAGCATGGTTATTTATATGGATGTATCTTTCTTTTCTTTTCTTCTTCTTCTTCTTTTTATTTATTTATTTATTTTTTTTTTCTGTAGCTGCTGAATTTTAATGCTGGAGGCCTTGAGTTTGTTCTAGCCTTGGTTAAGCCTGCGGCCCAGACTCTCGTCCCAGAGGCTCTGTATCTGGAGTTGCATCTCGCTTGATGCTGCTCTCAGGCATTTTAGCCCAGAACAACTGCCTGCTGTCGGTGTGGAAGGAATGCATGTGGCCCAGAGGGGAAAGCAGACAGCAGCACCTCTAGGCAGCCAGGCTCCTTTGTTAACTAATGGCTGCCACATGGGGTCAGACGTCTCTGTTCCCTAGAACAGTACCTTTCCAGGAGGGGCAGGTGGTCTCGATATGCCAGTGACGGGTTGCACCGTGGGAGAATTCCTGGCCGAAGTGGCTGTCAAGTGCACCGAGAGCCTCTGTCATCCATGCAGGGAGAGTGAACAAAGGGCTGACCTTAGAAACCCTGCACAGTTTTTCCCAGACTTGATGTCACTTGCTATTAGCATCGACAGCACATGGTGGTAGACCTTTGCTGCTTCTGACGTTCCTATTCCATCCAAGCTTACCCAAGCTCTTCTCCCAGCCAGCATTTCAGACTCAAGTCTCAATGCCCTCTGATTCCTCCCCCTCCCACAGACTTCATCCCCACAGTCACCCTCATTCCTCCTGACACAACATTACATTGTGGACAACACCCTTCCCCAAGACAGAGTCCTCTTCATCTCAGCCAGCAAGGACTGAGAAGCAACTATAGGGAGCCAGTAAGAGGAGATTTTTATCTAAGAAGTCAATTTCTGTCCTTCATTCTCAGATGACTCTGGAATAAGGCTTTGTACGTAAGGGAAGTGCTCAAAGCCTTATTGCTTCTGGTCTTTTTCTGATGATTTGCATGGTGGTTTGGTGAGGCTTTGTTGTCTGGTACAGAATTTCTTATCTCTTGTAACTCCCCTACCCCCCAAATTGAAGGGTTTTGTATTAGAAGTGGAGTTCAATCAAAAACAAAATAAAACAGACAATAGGAAAATAATTGTGGGATGTAAATTCCAGCCATTCTACAAAATTCATTTTGTTTCATCTCCATGAAACTCTTTTTCTAGCTTTATACACTGATGCTATCTTCTCTACCAGCCATAGATCCTACCATTGTACTGTTAATATGTGATTTAAATTATTGTGTAGCCTTAAGCTCGTTACGAGGTCCTTAATGACTGCAAACCTCCCCCACCCCCACCGCCACCTCTAAGTTGGGGCATAAGGGCTTTGGAGGCAAAGGCTGTATTTTATTTTATTTTATTATTTATTTATTTATAATGACTTTATTTATTTATTTATTTGACTGACATCACAAGTAGGCAGAGAGGCCAGAGAGAAAGGAAGGGAAGCAGGCTTCCTGCCGAGCAGAGAGCCTGATGTGGGGGCTGGATTCCAGGACCTGAGCTGAAGGCAGAGGCTTAACCCATTGAACCACCCAGGTACCTCAAAAGGTTGTATTTTACCTGGAAGAACCTGAGGATGGAGTGGATGGAGATCTGAGTGATTTTTCAGAGCCTCAATTATAAGCCCTAAGGCTAGCACGAGAGAAAGCGTATTATTGGAGTGTTAGTGATGTTATGAAAAACATTATTGATTTATTTATGCCTCCATACCATTTTAAGAAAGTGATTGGAAACGGCTCATCTCTATCCTTCTATCTGCATGAATATAATGGGATAGATTTAAAAAAAAAATAAAGGTGAGGAAAGGACAGCAAAGGGACAATGAAATCGGAAAAAATAGGATATAGAGAGAGAAGGTTTGATAACACATAATGGATATCATAAGACACTATTCAGCTGCTGGAGATGAGCTTCAAATTTGGCTGTAAATTAACCAGCATCCACAACAAAGGGGAAACACAATCTGTTGCAAAAATTATGGTGCCCATTAAAATGAAAACTGAACACAGTCAGGAAAAAGCAGCTCTTTCTGGTTCTGAGTTCCCAGTGACCTGCAACTCATGACTCCTGAGAAGAGGCACTGACTTCGATGCTGTCATTACCAACATTTTATCATTGTCAACGTTTTCAAAAAGTGGCACGTTTCTCAGTGTCCCCCAATGCATGCTAGTAGCTTAGAGTTCACTAGAAATAGTTGTATGAGGGCTCAAAACTGTATGCTGAATGGCAGTATTTTTCTTGCTGAAACTAGGAGGACAGTAATTTTATGTAGTTTGTATATCAATAAGCATTGGTAATCAAGCTGGTGGAGGACAGGTTTGACAGTCACTAAACTTATGGATGTATACTTGAGTACAAAACCATAAAATCTCTTCAAGAGAGGAAGCCTGAATGTGGGTGTAAATATACAGGTAGGAAAAGGATCCTATTTGAAATAAGTGCAAATAATTATAATGTAAACATTTCTGACCAGGTGCCATACCAGCAAATGAAGGAAAACATGGTCAAATCTTAGTTTATACGCACAACTAAAATCACCTCAAAGGAAAGAATAAAGAGTAGAGAACGTTGGATTATAGGTGTTGATGAATCCACACTTAGGAAATTGGATTGGTCCTTTATTTTGGCAGGCGGACTGGGTGGTCTTCTAAGCTTTCAGAATGTGGTAGGAAGCTGGGGAGAGAAAGCCATAACATGGAAAATATTGACCAAATTATAGTAGGCTAAGGGAAAAGAGGCATTTGCTAAGGAAAAGGGGCAATAAGCCTGATGATGGGAGAGAGGAACAAAGAAGGACAGAGTGCGGGGCAAGGAGAAAGAGAGGGAAGGAGACAGACACAGGAGAGATTGAGAGAGGGAACCCAGGGAAGAGAAAAGACATTCTAACCCTTCGGCAGAGGGCAGCAACTTACCTTTCATGCGGAAAGCTGTCAAGAATAACAAAGCTTCCTCTTCAGAGAACAGGAGGTAAAGAGAAAGGAGACTTTACCTTCATCAATCTACTCTCTGCCTTTTAGATTTGGTCACGCTCCCGGGCTAAGTGGAATACTACAGGTGGAGGCCAGTCCTATCCAAAGGAAGAGCGGGAGACCAGAGTATGTGTTCCAGAACAGTGGAGACAGGGCCCAGAGGTACTAGATGACCCATGGCCTCATGAGCTCTGATAGAGTCTGGATTTTGTTTTATAGTTTATGAGGTACCTATGTAGGGGAGCAATGGAATCACATTTGTATTTTAGAGATATTACTTTGGCAGCATTATGAGAGGTTGGAGAGGGCAATTATCAAGTCATGTCTTGCCCCAAAACTTTAAGTTCCCGGTTCCTCATAGAAGGCTAACTCATTAGCCCAACATCTGCAGACTCCTCACGGCGATGTCTCCCTGTGCCTGAGGTATTTCCAACCCAGCTTTCCCTAACTCGGCTCTCACAAAATTAGTCTACTTATTCCTCAAATAGGTCTGCTGTATTGATGCTCTTTTCTCTTTTGGGGAGGCTCCTTCCACTTGACTTTTCTAAGCTAAGCACTACCCAAATTTTAAAGCCATGTCAAATGCTTTTACCTTTAAGGAAGCAAAATAAATTGGGAGATACAATCTGATCCCTGAGAACCACTGTATCTGGATGCCGTACCAGCTTTACTGTTTGTCAGCTAATAGTACAGTGTTACCCACCAGGATGTTGACATGGATACAGTCGAAATAGAGAACATTTTCATCACCACAGGGATCTCCTGTTGCTATTTTATAGCTACATTCATCAGTTAATGAATGGATAAAGAAGATGTAGCACATATATACAATGGAACATTACTAGCCATGAAAAAGAATAAAATCTTGCCATTGGCAATGATGTGGATGGGGCTGGAGCATATTATGCTAAGCCAAATAAGTCAGTCAGAGAAAGACAAATGCCATATGATTTCACCCATATGTGCAATTTAAGCAACAAAACAGATGAACATATGGGAAGGGAAAAAAAAAAAGAAGGAAGCAAACCATAAGAGACTCTTAACAATAGAGAACAAACTGAGGAATGGTTGGGCAATGGGCTAGGTGGGTGGTGAGTATTAAGAAAGACACTTGTTATGATGAGCACTGGGTGTTATGTATATAAGTGATGAATCACCAAATTCTACTCCTGCAACAAATACTATATTATATATTAACTAACCAAAATTTAAATAAACATTTGAAGGAGGAATAAAAAGCTTTCCCGCCCTTGGTATTTTTTTATTAAAATTTTGTTTAATTTTACAATTTAAAGGGTTACATAAGGTCTGTTTATGTTTATAAGCTGTTTATACCTATGTGTTTATGTATAAATACAGATTTATTTTTATTAGTAAACTTTGTAAACTTATTAAACTAGTAAACTTTGATTTCTAGAGCAGTTTAAGGTTCACAGAAAAATTGAGTGGAGAATATAGATCCCATGTCCTCAAACATGTACAACCTCCTCACTATGAGCATCTCACAACAGACTGGTACATTTGTGAAAGTGGATGGACCTACATTAACACATTTTTAGCACCTGTATACATAGTTTACCTTAAGATGACCCTTGGAGTTGTACATTTTATGGTATGGACACATGTATTATGAAAAGTATCCACATTGCAGTTTGTACTGAAAAGTTCATGGCCCTACAAAATCCTCTATGCTCTGCCTGTTCATTGTTTTCTCCCAACCTTTGGCTAAACCACACTTTTATATAGTTTTGCCTTTTACAGAATGTCCTAAAACTGAAGTCATACAGGATGTAGGCTTTTCAGTTCGGCTTTTCACTTGGTAATTTGAATTTAAGTTTCTTTCATGTCTTTTCTGGGATTGATAGTTCATTTTTTGATAGAGTTCATTTTCTTACTGAGTTTTAAGAGATCTTTGTATTTTTTGGATGATAGCCCTCTATTAGGTATGTTTTTGCAAATATTTCTCATACTCTATGACTTGTCTTTTGATTCTCTTGACATTGCCTTTCACAGAGTCTAAGTTTTAAATTTTAATGAAATCGAACTTATCAATTATTTCCTTCACAGGATATACCTTTGGCTTTGTATCTAAAAAGTTATCACCATATCCAAGATCATACAGGTTTTCTCCTCAGTTACTGTGTTTTTTTTTCAAATCCAGAATTTCTATTTAGGTCATCTTTATATCCTTTCTTTGTGGTGACTTTCTATATCTTTGCTGAGGTTTTGTATCTTTTGGTTTGTTTGTTTGAAGCATGTATATAATAGTTCGTTGAAGCATTTTTTATCATGGCTGATTTGAGAGTTTTGTCTTAAGATCTCTGTCATCTCAATATTACCTATTATCTTTGGTCATTCCTTTTGAGAGCTACCTAAGTTAGTGGTGTGATGAGTGATTATTGATTGCAATTTGAACATTTTCATATTTTGTTTTAAGGCTGGGTTTTATTTAAGCTTTTGGGTTTAGCAGGCTTTCTTTATCTATACTGTAGGGAAAAGGGAGTGGTGCTGCCTGGTTACTGCCATGTCAGGTAGAAGTACACTTCCCTATTTGTTTCTGTTTACACTTGATGGGGTGAACTCCTTCCCACCACTAGTTAAGACTAGAAGTTCTGGGTCTCTCTATAGTCTCTGCTCTGTTGTCAGTGTGGTGGCCTTGTTACTGCTGGGTGATGGTGAGGAACCTGATTTTCCAGTAGGCCTCTGATGAAACTATCTCATTATTGCCAGGTGGAGATGAAGTTTAGGCCCCTTATAAGGTCTGTACGGATATCCTAGTGGGGGTGACTTAATACAAGCTGGTGGAGATAAAAGTTCAGAGTCCTGATGGCTTTCCTGCTGTCACCCTCGTGGGTATTGGAGTGTTGTGTTACTACCTAATGAGGGTGGAAGTCTAGTCTCCCTATTCAGTCATTGTTGGTACATGTGGGTGACACCATGGTTTTCTCTAAGGGATTTGGCTGGGAGAGAGTAACTATTGCTTGAAGTTTGACTGTCTTGCTTGGCCACACTTTCACTCTCACTTTCATTTGGGACTTGGCAAGGGACTTTTGTTTGTTGGTGCTTTTTTCATCTGAGTATGTTGGTGTTTTTGGGTTGCTGACCTCATGTGGGCTAGAGGATACTGGAGGAAAACCTAGAGATTTCACCAGTGTGATGTTCTGTAGATCTCAAAATCCTCAGGTGGTCTGCCTTATTCTCTCAATGTCTTCTGTTTTATATAAAATACCTAGGGTTATACTTATATTTGGTGGGTAGACTAGATAGAAGTATGCCTATTCCATCTTCCTGGAAATGCAAATTTTGTATGATAATTTTTATGAAGTGTCTATAAAACAGATTGAGCTAAATAAAAGTGTGCCAGGATCATTTATTAAAACATTAACTTGTATTTCTCCTTCCTTTGTTCTCTTATCTTCCTCATTTCAATGGGATTCTCTTTTTGTCATATCTCTGGGGACCTCACAAGCATTTTATTTTATGAATGAACCATGATGCTAAAGGTAGGATCCATAAAGGAGTTTTTAGAGTCTGAAGATAAACAACAAAAACTAGAGCAAATGATCAGAATGTAGCTTGATTTTGTGAGTCATATTTTAAAAAATGGGTTTATTTGGATAACAAAAGTTGGGGAAACTGGCCATTGGTTTGCTTGTTCAGCTTTTTTTTTTTTTTAATTACTACCAATTTTCTCTTCTTTCTTCTGTTTTCACAGTTTCTCTTGACAGCCTTTCTGAATTTTTAGAAAATGCTTTTCTGTTTTCTTTAATGTAGCTTACATAAATGTTATCTGTACTGCTGCTAATATTGTAGTTTTCTAAAAATTAATCTCCCAATCCAATGATCAAACCTGAAAGTGGTCACAGTATTAGAAACATACCAGAAAGGGATAAAAAGTATAAGTCAGGTAACCATGGGACTTTTTTAAAACTTATTTTTGTTGAGGTCTTTTTTTTTTTTTCAGTAGAATAGCAACAATTATGCAAAGCATTACTTACATAAAAACATTGTATAAGCAGCATGTACTTTTATGTGTTTTCATTCTATTTCAATTCCTGCAATTTAAAAATAAAATGTATTCTTTCTCTTAAAATTAAAGACATGCCTGTGTTCATTGTGTGGAGTATGAAAACTGTAAAAAGGTACAAAAAGCACACACAACAAAAACTGTAAAAAGGTACAAAAAGCACACACAACAAAAACCTTTGATAATTTCACCCATTTGCTCCACAGATAGAAAAAAAAAAGTTTGTGTGAGAAGGCAAATATCACTATGGGGTTTCTGTGGAGAATGTCTGATAAATCTACCCTTTATAAAGGGTAGATGTCTGATAAATCTACCAGTCTGATAAATCTACCCTTTCTATGTATGTATACCTGCAAAGTGGTAAGAAAAAGCAGTCCTTCTGTGGTCGATTTTTTTTTTTCTGTATGGACAATATTTCTGTGCTTTCTTTTCCTCTAAATATTTAAAAAAACAAAACATCATCTTGGGTGCCTGGGTGGCTCAGTCGGTTAAGGTCTGCCTTCAGCTCAGGTCATAATCCGAGGGTCCTGGTATCCAGCCCCACATCGGGCTCCCTGCTCAGTGGGGAGTCTGCTTCTCCCCCCGTCCCCACCTGCTGCTCCCCCTGCTTGTGTTCTCTCTCTCTCTGACAAATAGATAAATAAAATCTTTTTAAAAATATCTTAATTTAGGGGCACCTTGGTGGCTCAGTCATGAAGCATCTGCCTTTGACTCAGGTCATGATTCTAGGGTCCTGGGATGGAGGCCTACACCAGGCTCCCTGCTCAGTGGGGAGTCTGCTTCTCCCTCTCCTACTCCCCCTGCTTGTATTCCCTCTCTCACTGTGTGTCTCTCTCTCTGTCAAATAAATAAATACAAATCTTTAAAAAAATCATCTTAATTTATATTTTATTTATAAGTTTTTTATTTAAAAAACAGGCTTCTGGTTTAAGATAGTGTATTAAAAGTACATACTTTTCTTCCCTTCTTTCTGCTACTCCCGTTAGAATTAGAGTAAATAATAAAAAGGCATAAAGCCAGAAGATCAAAGAGGTCCATCTGCTTATACGAGAACTTAATATAATTGCTAGAAGACAGAAAAAGTGTTCTCTGCTGATGAAGTGGAGAAAGATGACGTTGGAAAACATGTAGGAGTTTGCCTCAGAGGAAAGTGTCTGTCTTCCTGGCAGATTTCCAAGAAAGGACGAGGTCTGAGACTCCGGAGGTAAAGAGAAGTGAGTGTTGTCAAGTGGTTTGACAACATGGGACTCAAAGGTCAATATACATAATTTAAAAATTGGCATCCCTCATTTGTACCTGATAT
Organism: Mustela nivalis; assembly: GCF_964662115.1. NCBI lineage: Eukaryota > Metazoa > Chordata > Mammalia > Carnivora > Mustelidae > Mustela > Mustela nivalis. Next base: position 17,069,309 of record NC_139030.1, on the reverse strand, counting down.
TTAGAGTGTGGAGGCAACCCTGGCACTTCCCCAGGACATAGTTCTCCAGTGACCAAACGACCCACTTCCCACCATCTCACTGTGAAACTTCTGGTGACCCACAGCCAAGTGCTGGATGCCAGTCCACTCACCTCCTCCCCTGTGAGTGCAGATCCCAAAGATGGAAGGGAACTGAAGAAAGCTTAAAGCCTGAAAGAAAAAAGGGGACAGACAGATTTTAGAAAATCCTGTGAACGAGCTACATTTTTCTCGTCTACAGCATAAACAAATGCTATCAAATATTGAAAAATGAAGCATTAAAACATTTAATCGAAGACATTGACATTTACATAGAAAATATGTAACTAAAATTTAGGAAAACAAAACTGAAATCATTAAAATGAAGTGCTTCTCGGTACTGAAATGAGGGTGAGTTGAGGTGATGAGATATTTTTGATTAAAATCTCTCTATGCTGTTTGAATTTTAAAAAAAAGGAGACCTTATTTTGGATAAAAACTGACTAAAGTATTTAATCTGCAGAACAGACTTATAAACAACAGTCTACCAGAAAAAAAAATACTGCCACTTAAATTTCTCTAATATTTGAAGCTTAAAGATAAACCACAGTTTGTAAGAGGAGCATCTAACAAAATATCTGGCATTTAGTAGATCTTCAAAATGTATTTATTAAATGAATGATGTTAACATTTTTAAACTTTTTCTGTCCTCATCGTGTATTTCTTAGCTTTGTTTAAATAAGTTGGAATTTAGATCTGGATTATTTATATTTTCATTCTGGTGGTTTCTTTTTAACCTTATAAATTCAGCAGTTAACTCGTTTTAGTGCTCATAGTTCATCTTTTTAAAATCACAATAAAAAAAACACAACTTCTTTATTCTTGAATGTCAATTTTGAATAATGCTTCTGCCAGCTGGTGTATGTCTTTCAGTAATTTCTCAGAAAGGATACTTAAGTATTAGAATTTTTGATTCCTTATATATCTGAAAATAAAAATTTGTAGCATTTCTACACAAATGACAACTCAAATAAATACAGATATTTTTAGGTAAGAGCTTTTACCTAAAATTCTACACTGTTTTGTTTTCATGTTGTGAAAGGGAAGTCTGAATTTAGCTAAAATTTGCTTCTGTCATGGTCTTTCTGTTGATCCTTGAATATCTATAGGATTCTTTTTATTACTTAAATTTAATTAGTCAGCATATAGTACATCATTAGTTTCAGATGTAGAGTTTGATAATTCATTGTTGCATACAACACCCACTGCTTATCACATCACATCCCTGTAGGATTCTTTCTCTAGATCTGTAGATAAAACTTTTCTAAGTAACTCTATTTTCATTAAATTTTCCATATTCTTGGTGAACACCTTTTGCTTTGCCAAAATGAGGTAGAACAAATCTCAAATTGAATTACCACCAGCTGTTCATCTTCTCAGCCTAGAAGGGCCTTGTTTTTACTCTTAAGAGAAAGAAGGCATGGCCACTTTATGTTCCCATGCCTAATTAACTGGATAATTTTCCTTTAGCTAAAGACCCATAGGGGAAACAAATACATACAGGAAGACTGTGATTCTAGTCTAGGAAATTTGATCAAGGTATGCCAGAAAATTTGATAACATGTCAGCAAGTGGAAACCCAGAACTCAAGTACAGTTCCACAGGGCTGTGTGTAGTTGCATACTCTATTTTTAGCCCGAGTGTCCCTGGTGTTCTTGATACTTGCAGTATCTTGCTGCCTCTCACTGAGTCAAAAATAAATTCAAGAAAGGCAGAGACAATACCTACTAATTGTCTGCAGCCCACATAGTGGGACACATAGAGGGTGCTCAATTAGTTTTGACTGACAGATATGCTAATCATTCACTTAGATGGGTATAGTTTTGAAGAGTATCCCAGTGTGAACTTCAGCTGTATTACCTATAATTCAGGCATGGTTTGAAATGTTATGTGGATAGATAACGTTGAGCCTCCAATGCCTCTTAACATGAAATTCCTAGGACTTTGTTCGTCATGGTGTGGTTTGGGGATCAGCATCGAGGTCAACTGGGAGATTGTTAACAGTGGAGAATCACATTTCTCCTCACATTCTACTGGATCAGAAGCTACCCATTAGATTTTGACAAATACCACTTGGAGATTTCTGTAACAAAGGCATCCTGAAGAAAGAAATGACTGAGTATTGTCAAAACTTTGGAGTCTCCAGCTTTCTTTTCCTGGATTGGATATGATGGGCTCAATAAAACACTGGGGGAAGTTAAAATCCGTGTGGGATTTGAATTCAGCGGTCTCTGGCAGCTTTGGTGCATGAGGCTTTGACACCTACAGGAGACAGCTCCAGAGCTCTTGGCAAGAGCTTGGATGCCCATGACATTGGCATTGGTGGACACGTTGGCATCTACACTGAGCATCATTTGCATAGCTGCTGCTCTTGGCTTTGCAGTGATGAGAGGCTTCAACCCAGTAAGCTGGAGCAGGGAAGAGGAAAAGTACAGTCAGCTTTCTTTTTGCCAAGAAGGCTAGTTTTTGGAGCACCATCTCATTTCCTACCTTACAGAGAAAATGGAGCCATCAGATGAGTGGCCTGTCATTTACAAAATTGCTTTCATCTGCATCCATTCTTTCCTTCTCTTATGTCTACCTTCTGATTCTATTACTTTTTGCTTTCTGAAGAATCACATGATTACTTCCTTACTGCACCTTCTGATAACAAATATAAATATAGTCATGTATTTTCTTAAAAAAATGGTTCCTTTGACTCCATCTTCCACACTAGTTAGTCTTTTTCTTCCTTTTTTTTAATTAAATGCATTATTATTTTGAAGTGGGCATATGAATGTTCTTAGCCTTTTGTTACTTATAGTGGGTTTCTTTTAGCTTTATTGAAATATAACTGATACATAATATTGTGTAAGCTTAATGTGCACAGCATAATGATTTGATACATTTTTCCTATTAAAAGTCGTTGCAATCATTACTTTTATTGTTACTGATTTTAAGTGCTGCAAAATATATCAATATAGAAAAATCACATAATCAATTATATATGTATCACTAATTAATATACTTTAGGTTTTTATTTTTTCAGTTTTATAAAAGTAGAATCAAATATATATGTTAAGGTCTTCTTTTACTTGACATTTTGTTAATGAGATCCATCCATAATGTTGAATGTCAGTGTAGTTCACCTTTACTGCTGTTATGGTATAATGTTGTAGGCATATACTGCAATCCACTTATCTATCCTCTAAGTGGACTTTTCCAGTTTAGAATTACTACGAATTATGCTTCTATTAACATATCTGTACAAGTACCATGGTACACATATGTAAGAGTTTCTGTAGAGTATATTCCTAGAAATGGAATGGCTGAGTCATAGGTTATATATTTTTCATTTACAAGATAATGCCAAACATTTTCCATTCTTCCAACCACATTTGGTGTGTTAATTTTCTCAGCATCCTCGCCAACATCTGATAGCATCAAACTTTTAACCCTTTGCCAAGCTAGTGAGTGTGCAGTGGTATTTAATTACAGTTTTTGTATTTCCCCGATATTACATGAAACTCTACTTTTCATTTATATTAGTCTGCTTTGATACAAGTGAGTGTACAAATTATTTGTTCATTAGAAATTGGATAGTGTCGTTTTTACTAATCCATAGAAATTTTTTTATACATCCTGGATATTCTTCAAGTTGTTTTTGCTGCAAATGGCTTCTGCATATCTGAACTTTTTTTATTGTCTTATGAACAAAAGTTTTTAATATTAATGCAATTGAAAGTATCAGTATTTTTCTTAATGGATAGTACTTCTGCATCTTGTCTAAGAAACTATGTTTTTTAACTCATAAAATCTTTATTATTTCACCTTTTGCATTTAGATATTTACCTGGACCTGCTAGTTATGTATGAAATGAGGAAAGGCTTCAATTTCACTGTATGACTATCTACTTGTCTAAGAATTATTCATTGTAATGTCTGTTATCTTCTTACTTACCTGAAATGCCATCTCTGTTATATATCAGATATCCATTATGGATAAATCTGTTTCTCTGCTCTTTGTTACCTTGCTGTATGTGTCCATACATATTTTATTACCAAGTTTAAAAATAAACTTAAGATATGGTAGAGGAAACCTTCCCGGCCCATTTTCTTATTTATGTGTCTTGGTTGTCCTTGGTCCCTTTGCATTTCAAAATACTTTATTATTTTTTTTTAACTGACATACTACATCATATTAATTTCAGGTATAAAACATAATGATTAAATGTTTGTATATATTGTAAAATGGTCCTCATAATTAGTCTTAATATCCCTCACCATACAGTTACAGAATTTTTCTTGATATGAGAAATTTTAAGGTCTACTCTTCAAAGCCTTCAAATATGCAGTACATTATTATTAAATATAACCACTATACTGTATATTATATCCCCATGACTTATTTTATAACTGGAAGTTCACCTGTTTTATTGACTCGAGCCTCCTTCTGATAATCACCATCTGTTCTCTACATCTATGCAGTTGATTTTTTTTTTTTTAGATACCACATATAAGTGAGTTCATATGGTATTAGTCTTTCTGTCTGACTTATTTTACTTAGCGTAATGTTCTCAAGGTCCATCCATGTTGTTACAAATGGCAAGATTTCATTTTTTATGACTGAATAGTATCCTAGTGTGTGTATGTATGTGTGTGTATCTCACATTTTCTTTACCCATTCATCCACTGATGAAAATTTAGAATTTAGGTTGTCTCCACACCTTAGCTATTGTAAATAAAGCTTCAGCGAACACAGAGGATACATATATCTTCTCAAGTTAGCATTTTTTGTTTTGTTGGATAAATACCCGAAGGGAAACTGCTGGATCATATCTATTTTTAATTTTTAATTTTTTGAGGAAAAATTGTAGCTGTACCAACTTATATTCCCACAAACAGTTCACAATCATTCCCTTTTCTCCACATCCTTGCCAACACTTGTTGCTTCTTGTCTCTTTGATACTAGCCATTCTGACAGTGGTGAGGTGATAATCCGATTGTTGTTTTAATTTGCATTTCTCTGATCAGTGATGTTAAGCATCTTTTCATGGGTCTGTTGGTCAGCTGTATTGTCTTAGGAAAATTGTCTATTCAGATACTCTGCCTTTTTATAACTGGATTGGTTTTGCTTTGCTATTGTAGGACCTCTTTATATATTTTGGATATTAACCTCTTATCAGATATATGATTTTCAAATATTTTCTCCTACTGAGTAGGTTGCTTTCTCATTTTGTTAATGATTTTTTTCCTCTGCAAAAACTTTTTAGTTTGATGTAGTCCCATTTGTTTATTTTCTCCTTTGCTGCTTTTGCTTTTCATGTTGTATCCAAAATAAAATCAATCCCAAAGACCGTTTCAAGGAGCTTACCACCTATGTTTTTTCCTAGGAGTTTAATAGCATCAGGTCTTAAGTTTAAGTCTTTAATTCAGTTTGAGTTAATTTTTATGTATGGCATAAGACATGAATCCCAGTTAATTCTTTGCATTTGGCTGTTGAGCTTTCCCAACACCATTTGTTGAAGAGAGTATTCCTTCCCCACGGTATATTCTTGGCTCCTTTGTTGCATATTAATTGACCATAATGTGTAGGTTTATTTCTGGGCTCTCTATTCTGTTCTATTGACCTATGTATTGGTTTCTGTGCCAGTACCATACTATATTAACTACCATAGCTTGTAGTATGTTTTGAAATCAGAGAGTATGATACCTCCAGGTTAGTTCTCTCTCAAGGTTGCTTTATCTAACACAGGCTTATCCTGTGTTTTTTGTGGTTTCATGCCAATTTTAGAATTATTTTTTATTCCTGTGAAAAATGCCTTTGGTATTTTGATAGTGACTGCACTCATTTTGTAGATTAATAATTTTAATTCTTCCAGATTTTCTCAGCACAGAATGCCTTTCCATTTGTTTGTATCTTCCACTTCTTTCATCAGTATCTTGTAGTTTATATTGCACAGCTCTTTCAGCTCCCTCTGGGTATTGTATTCCTTTTGGTACAAGGGTAAATGGGATTATTGCCTTAATTTCTCAGAATTAAAAGATAAGGAGAAGCCAAACTGTGATGCAGGCTGAATAAGCCTGAGCCAACTTGGTGGGAAACTCCGGAGAATGCAGTCCTCACTTGGTTTTCAGCATTGGACTGGACTGTTAAACCCCTTCTTCACATAGTTATTAGATGTGGTCATGGCCTTAGGGTAGGCAGCTCTCTGTGACTGAGGCAGATAGTGATGGAGTTAACTGATAAAGATTGTCTACTGACTGTACTGTCCACAGCTGGGCAGCAAGTCTTTCTGTGAAGAAGGATCTGGGTCAGAGGAACATCTGTTGATTTTCACACACTATTTTCAAATACATGCATCAAATCCGGAAATTTTTCTTGAATTTCTGCTTCATCTGTATCCCACATATTTTGCAATGAATTTTTTTTTGCTACTATTCAGTACAAACATATTTTAAAATTTTCAGTATGATTTCTTCTTTGACATATTGATATAACTAGAGATATTTCCTTAATTTTCAAAATTTGTGTGTTGCTAGCTATATTTTTTGTTGCTATCTAATTACAGCATGGTTGTAAGTACAATCTGTATGATTTCATTCCATTAAAATTTCCTGCTTGCTTTATGACCCAATATTGGTCATTTTGGCAAATGACACCCTTAAAAAGAACATATATTCTATAGTTGTTATGTGCTTTAAATTTGGGAGACTATAAGAATCTCCAGTTATCAAAAAGCATGGCTATCTGCTAGTTGATACTGTGGATTCCTTCCCTCAGTATCCTTTAAAATGGAGCCATCCTTTGGAGTGTTGAGTCAAGGTTTGGATACAAGAATGAGCTAATTACTAAGGTGATGGAATTTGTGCTAAAGGAAGTAGCACTGACATGTGGTACAGACTCAGAAGGGAAAATGTGTATAAATTGTGTATAAATGTCTGTGAAGATTGAAAAAGCAAATGCCTGAATCAAAGAAGAAAGAAGTTTCCAGGATATGAAAAAGAATACAAAGTGGGACCTCTGGGGGAGAGACAGGAGTACTGAAAAGGCAAAGTGCTTACAGTCAGTCTACTTTCTTCTTTCTTCCCAGAAAATTCCATGTTCTCCAATTCTGTAACAGTTGTGACTTTTACTTGGCAGTGATCTTATAAAAATAGGGTTTCCTGGGCTGCCTGAGTGGCTCAGTGGGTTAAAGCCTCTGCCTTCTGCTCAGATCATGATCCTAGGGTCCTGTGATCGAGCCCTGCATTGGGCTCTCTGTTCAGTGGGGAGCCTGCCTCCCTCCCACCCCCTCTGCCTGCTTCTCTGCCTACTTGTGATTTCTGTCTGTCAAATAAAGAAATAAAATCTTTTTTAAAAAAAATGAGGGTTGCTGGGGGGAGGGGGGCTGGGAGAAGGGGGATGGGGTTATGGACATTGGGGAGGGTGTGTGCTTTGGTGAGTGCTGTGAAGTGTGTAAACCTGGTGATTCACAGATCTGTACCCCTGGGGATAAAAATATATGTTTATAAAAAATAAAAAATTAAAAAAGAAAAAAGAAAAGAAATTACTAGATTTAAAGAAAAAAAAGTTTCCTATTTGGGACACTCTTCCCTAAGGAATATGGAGAAAGCATTCAGAAAATAGCTAAAGCATTAAAGTATCAAAAGTACTTTGTCCGTTTCCATCTGCTATTGAACTAGTAATAATGCCCCTTGCTGGGTGGCTTCTCCTCCTAGTGTTTTCCCTTTGCTTTCATTTTACCTGTATCCTTGCTTCTGTCCTCCAGCTCCACAACTGCAGGAGGAAAGCATGAAATAGAAGAAAAAAAGGGGGGTTTTCCTGGCTTGGGTGGTCAATGTCCAGGGCCCTTAAGGATTCTGAGAGGACTTGAGGTAAAGGCAGTTACTTGGGAGACTTGACTTTGTGAAGAATAGGACTGTTTCACTATACAGAGAAAAATCCCACAGGTTGGGGAGAGGGTGAGGGTAGGGGAGATCCTGAGAGCAGAGTTTGGTGGATTACAAGAGGACACAGTGTACTTACTGTTCGTCTGACAGGAACTTGGGGAGAGACAAAACTCAATCAATTGAAGATGTTCTGTATTTTCTTCAGGCAAAAATATTCCAGAAAGGGAATGGTTGACAGGACCATAGATGGTGTCACCAAGATTTCTTTGCCAGTCGGGCACAGAGTTAGCAGAGAGCTGAGAGAATTAGGGAGTTGAGAAGATTGGAACCAGGAGACTGTCAGCAATGACCTGCTGGCAAATGTCCAGCTATTTCAGTGCCTACCCGTGAAACACACACCTCTATCCAACTCTGTACCCTGAAACTCCATAAATGACTTCCTAAGTTAGAGACCCCACACTAGCTGAGATTAGGCTTCCATCACCCAGCATGACAAGGAGTTCGAAATACAATTCCACCCACATATATAACTGTTTATTAAAGTCTTATCTCTATGCAAGTTTAATATTTTTACATACTTTATTTCCCTTAATCCCCATAATGACTCTGAGAGAACAGCATTATTCCCACCTTGTAAATAAGGAACAGAGAGGCAAAGAGCTGAAAAAGCCTGCCAAGATTTGGATATTGGAAAGCTAAGTAATGGCAGAATCACTTATTCTTTAAGGTAACATTTTGAAAATTAACAGTTAACCACTTATCAAAAGTCTGCTTTTCATAAAGTATGATGAATATAAGTTTATAAGTTTAAAGATAAGGGAAGCAGTCTCTTACACCAAAGGGACTTTAACTTAGCAGTGGAGTTGGGGGAGAGACAGGTGCAAAGACAGAGCAAAGTCATGAAGATAGGGGGCTGGCCGTGCAGTTAGCCACCTTTCAGGGTGTCCCAGGAGGGGGCTCCTGCCAGGATGTGGACATTTTCTGTCACAGCTGGGCAGTTGATCATAGAGAATCCTATCAGAGTGTGAGGAGAGGAGGAGTCATAGAGGGGCCCATGTTAAACTTTTTGTAACCAGAATATTGATACTAGACTATGGTGAATGAATGAAAAGTTCAAACACAGGGTCTGAAGAAGACAGCCATATTTTGTAATGGTTGCTTAAAACAATGAATCAAGATTCCAGTAAGCTAGCCCCCCCCCCCCCCCCCCCCCAGTTTCACAGCAACGGGTCAGAGGAGAGAACAGGACCTCATTGTTGGACATACATTCAGGTCCCTCTGAGCTGCAGGGAAGGGCTTTCTGAAACGTTGATTGGGGACAGAGCTTACACTCAGAGCACTTCTCGGCTCTCCAGTCTCGTCGTTCTGGTTGCATCATTGTCCTTTATTGACTGTTTTATAAACTCAGGTTACCTCAGCTTGGTTAAGGAAAGCAGTCTTTAAACCTGGCAGAAAAGATAAGGACTATTAAACTCCGGGTCGGCTTGCTGAGACAGATGATGGGGTTTCTTCCTGGAACCTCCTGCCAACCTTATGGATTTTGCCGTCACTCGTTCTGTTTAGAAAGTGTTAGGACAGCCGGCATGACCTTAATGTCCCTCTCAGGTACGAGTTTCTTTCGTTCTGAACAAAATGACCAGCTCGATTCTTTCAGGGATAGAATTGAGATCTGGCTCTGTGGTGTCAGGGAGGGTAGGTGCGAGTCCATGAAACTTCCCTTGGTTCTTCTGTTAGAAATAACTATTCCCTTTTTCTGTGAATCCGCAGTACTTTGTTCTTGTTTTTTTTTTTTTTTTTTTTTTTTTTATGAACGCCCTTAATCAGTGTGTGACCTATTTTATGTCTGGTTTCAGTCCACCCAGCACGACTTAATCCAATTCTGATTTCAGCACTATTTTCATTTGGAAATTGTCACCTTCTCCATGCCATTCCAGGGGGGCTCCCGATTACAGTACCAGATTTCTTTGATTATAGGATTGGGTAGAAGGTCAAGGCTTAACCAGTCACCACACACCATGAGGTAGGCCTCAGTGATTGGCTCATGGATGAAATAATGAACCTGAAGTAGCCAATCAGAGCTCTTTCTCAGGACTTTTTTTTTTTTTTTTTTTAAGATATTGTGAAAACAGATGGTCTACTTTCTCCCTGAAGTAAAAACAGAAATATTGTGACTGACAAGTTAATTGTGGTAATGTCCTCTAACTTACGGAATGGTCTGGGGGGAAAAAAAAAAGACTAAACTACAACTTTTAAGCCAGGTGAGAGATAAAGAGGAGGAGACAGAATTGTGATGCTGTCCCTGGGTGCGCTCTTTCCTGAGGCAAGATTCCCTTTATTCTTACAACTGCTGAAAAGATTCCTCATTTCAAACATAAACTAGACTCTAAGCTCCTTAAATCAGAGCAGCCATTTTTCTTTTGCTTCGCTGATTGAATTCCAGATGCCTAACACTATGCCTGTCACAAAGTAGGTTCTCAGCTAATGTGTGTTTACTGAATATTTGGAATTGAATGCGGTGTGAAAAGTAAAGTGTATATGTCTTTCCAACCATTTTATGTGACTGTGGGCAATTATATAGGTTTGTGGGGATTGAACCTAGAGTGTGGACTGTGATATAAAATTTTGGTTCTGTAAATCTTAATTTTTTTTTAGTGCAATTTGACACACAATGCTATGTAAGTTTCAGGTATGACTGCACATTGATTCAATATTTCCATACATTAGGTTACAGTCATCACACAAGTATAGCTACCATCTGTCACCTTACAACACTATTACAATACCACTGGCTGTGTTCTCTGAGCTCTACCCTTTACTGTGACTTAATTCATTCCATAACTGGAAGCCTGTATCGCCCACTCCCTTTCACCCATTTTGCCCATTCCCTCACCCCCTTCCCTTTGTCAACCATGAGTATATTCTCTGTATTCACAGTTCTGATTCTACTTCTTGTGTGTTTATTCATTTGTTTTGTTTCCTGGATTCCACATTTAAGAAAAATTCATATGGTATTATCTTTCTCAGTGTGACTTATTTCACTTAACATAATCTTTTATTTTTAAATGTAACACACAGGAAAAGTGTATAAACCTAAACCTGTGTAATGGGATGATTTATAAAGTAAAACCCATAAACTACCATACAGGTCAAGAAATAAAGTATTGTCACTTTTCCTGAAGCTCTTGTGTATTCATTCTGCACTACTCCCACCTATCTTTACTTGCTAGTGGCTGAAATTTTATGGTGATCATTTCTTTGCTTTGCTTTTTGAATTTAGCTTCAATATATGTGTCCATTGACATTGCTTTTTGTTTGTGTTTTGTGAACCGAATATAAACAGTATACTATAGCATATGTGTATATGTCTATATTTATACTCCATTGTGCTGTGCTTCTTTTCACTCAATATTATGTTTATATAATTCATCCAAGTTGATGCACCTTGCTTTAGTTTATTTTCATTACTGTTTTATAAGTGTAACATATTCTGCTACTGAAGTGTTCCCTAGATTTTTGGCTATAAAATCTATGCTGCTATTTAATTATTGTACATGTATCTTGGTGCCTATGTATCTATGGTTTCTATGGTGTATTTACCTAAGAGTTAAATTGCCGAACCATAGCATATGTCTATTTTTTTAACTTTAATAGCTAATGCTTTACATTGTCACCAGTCCTAGGTCTTCTCAGATTTAACCCCCCACACAAATCTTCAAGCAGTTTTCAAGTACAGTTCTTAGAGATGTATTTATCATCATTTTTTATTGTTGTTTTGTTTTGTTTTTGTTTCTGTTTTATACTGAAGAATAATTGACACGTATTAGTTTCAGGTGTACAATATAGTGAATTGATATTTATATGCATTATTAAGTCTGGTTGCCATTTGTCTCCATATAAAGTTATTGCAATATTATTGAACATATTCTCTATGCTAGACATGTCTTATTTTATAATTGGAAGACTGTACTTCTAATCTCCTTCACCTGTTTCATCTACCCACCCACCCCCTCCTCTGTCAACCATCAATTCCATGTATTTATGAATCTGTTCTACCCTGTTTTGTTTGTTCATTTATTTTTAGGTTCCACATATAAATGAAATCATATAGGATTTTTTTTCTCTTAGTGTACTTAGCATAATGCCCTCTGTGTCCATCCATGTTGTCATAAATGGCAAATTTTCATTCTTACGGCTGACTAATATTCCATAATATGTATGTGTGTGTATACACACACACACACACACACACACACACACACACACACATGCTACTTCTTTATCCATTATCTATCAGTAGACGTTTTAGTTGTTTTCATATCTTGGCTATTATAAATTATTGTAAGTAATGTATGATGAACGCAGGGGTGCATACATCTTTCAAATTCATGTTTTTGTCTTCTTCAGATAAATACCTTTAAGTGGAATTGATAGATTCTATGGTAGTTTTATTTTTAATTTTTTGAGGAAACTCCATGCTGTTTTCCCCAGGGGCTACAACAGTTTACATTCCCACCAGCAGTGTGTGGGGGTTCCTTTTGCTTCACGTCCTTGTCAACACTTGTTATTTTATTTTAATAATAGCCATTTTGACAGATAAAAGGTGATTTCTCATGGTTTTGATTAGTATTTTCCTGATGCATAGTAATGCTGAGATTTTTTTGATGTGCTTGTTGGCCTTTTGTACGTCATCATTGGAAAAACATCTACTCCCATCCTGTCCCCGTCTTTTTTTTTTTTAAATTGGAGTTTTCATATTGAATTGTAAAAGTTATTTGTATCCTTTAGATGTTAATCCCTTATTGGATATATCATTTGTGACTATATTTTTACATTCAGTAAGTTGCCTTTTTGTTTTGTTGGTAGTATCTTTTAAATTTCACGTAGTCCCATTAATTGAGTTTTGTTTTTATTATCCTTCCCTCATGATGATGAGACACATCAAAAAAAAAAATTACTAGGGCACCTGGGTGGCTCGGTGGGTTAAGCCGCTGCCTTCGGCTCGGGTCATGATCTCAGAGTCCTGGGATCGAGTCCCGCATCGGGCTCTCTGCTCAGCAGGGAGCCTGCTTCCCTCTCTCTCTCTGCCTGCCTCTCTGCCTACTTGTGATTTCTCTCTGTCAAATAAATAAATAAAATCTTTAAAAAAAATTACTAATATCCATGTCAAAGGCTTACTGATTATGTTTTCTTCTAAGGGTTTTGGGGTTTCAAGTCTTACATTCAAATCTTAATATATTTTAATTTTTAAGAATCTGATCTAGTTTCATTCTTTTGCATGTAACTGTCTAGCTTTCTCAACACTGTTTATTGAAGAGAGCATCTTTTCCCCATTGTATTTTCTTGCCTCCTTTGTTGTGGGTTAATTGACCAACTAAGCCTGTGTTCTTTTTGGGCTTTCTATTCCATTCCTTTGATCTATGTTCTATTTTTGTGCTAGAATCATATTGTTTTGATTACTACAACCTTGTAGTATAGTTTGAAATCAGGAGTGTGATACTGCAGCTTTGCTGTTGTTGTTTTTTTTCTCCAAGTTTGTCTTGTCCATTTGGGGTCCTCTGTGGTTTTACAAACTCTAGGATTATTTGTCCTCGCTCTGTGAAAAATGCCATTGGTATTTTGATAGGGACTTCATTAAAACTGTGGATTGTTTTGGGTAGTATGGACATTTAAAAAATATTCCTCCAACTCATGGACACTAGATATCTTTCCATTTTTTGAGTTCTCTTCTATTTCTTTCATCAGTGTCTTCTAGTTGTCAGAGTACAAGTCTTTCACCTCTTTGGTTAGATTTGTTGTTAATTATTTTATTCTTTTTTTGGTGAAATTGTAGATGGAATGGTTTTATTTTTCTCCTAGTCCATTTTTAATGTATAGAAACACAACAGATACCTACAGATTTATTTTGCATACTGCAAATTTCCTGAATTCTTTTATTCTAACAATGCTTTGGTAGAGGCTTTGGGATTTTTTAAGCATTGTATCATGTTATCTGCAAATAAAATTTTCCTTTTTCTTACCAATTTGTGTGGCTTTTCTTTTTCTTGCCTAATTTCTGTGACTAAGACTTAAAATACTATATAATATAATATAAAAGTTGGGATCGTGAGCATCTTTGTCTTACTCTCATCTTAGAGGAAAAGCTTTCAGCTTTTCACTGAGTATGAGGTTAGCTGTAGGTTGGTTATATTTGGCTTTTAGCTTTTATGATGTTGAGGTACATTCCCTCTAACCCACTTTGTTGAGTGTTTTGTTTCTTTTTAAACTTAACTTTTTAAAAATTTTGTTTTGAGATTTTATTTATTTACCAGAGAGAGAGAGTGAAAGAGAGAGAAAACAAGCAGGGGGAATGGCAGGAAGAGGGAGAAGAAGACTCCCTGATGAATAGAGAGCCACATACAGGACTCAATCCCAGGACCCTGGGATTATGACCTGAGATGAAGGTAGACACTTAACCAACTGAGCCACCCAGGTACCCCCTTGCTGAGTGTTTTTATCATAAATGGATGTTGAACTTTGTCAAATGCCTTTTCTGCATCCAGATGATTGATTATATGATCTTTGTCTTGCATTTAGTTAATGTGATGGATCATGTTGATTGATTTTGTGGATATTGAACCATTTTCGCATCCATAGGATAACTGCCACTTGGTCATGTGTATGATCTTGTTAATGCATTACTAAATTTGATTTGCTAATATTTGTTGATATTTTTGCATCAGTGTTCATCAGAGATATTATCCTGTAATTTTCTTTTTTGTAGTGTCTTTGTCTTTGGTTCAGGCTTTAGGGTAATACTGGCTTTGTAGAGTGAGTTTAGAAGTATTCCTTCTCTATTAATTCTATGAAATAGTTTGAGAAAGGTAAGTATTAACTATTCTTTAAATGTTTGGTAGAATTTACTTACGGGACCATCTGATCCTGGCTTTTTGTTTATTAGGAGCTTTTGGTTACTGATTTAATTTGATTACTAATAAATAGTCTGTTCAGTTTTGTTATTTCTTCCTGATTTACTCTTGGGAGATTGTATAATCCTAGAAATTTATCCATTCTTCCATGTTGTCCAGTTTGTTGGTTTGTAGTTGTTCATAGTAGTCTGTTATGATTCTTTGCGTTTCTAAGGTATCCGTTATAGTTTCCTCTTTCATTTCTGATTCTATTTATTTGCGCCCTTCCTTTTTTAGTTTTCTCTTTCATTTATTTCCACTCTGATCTTTATTATTTCCTTTTACTAACTTTGAGGGTTTTTGTTTGTTTGTTTGTTTGTTTTAGTTCCTTTGGGTGTAGGCTAGATTGTTTAGTTAAAATTTTTCTTATTTCTTGAGATGGCTTTGCAACACTATAAACTTCCCTCTTAGGACTACTATTTCTGTTCCATGATTTTGGAATGCTGTGTTTTTGCTTTTATTTGTCTCTTTGCTTCTTTTTTATTTCTTCATTTAGTCATTGGCTGTTTAGTGTCATGTTGTTTAGTATCCATGTGTTTGTGTTTTTTACTAATTTAAAAGATGCTTGATATGATTTCAGTCTTCTTAAATTTATTGATACATTTTTGTGGCCTAACATATGAGGTCTCCTGGAGAATCATCCATGATCATTTGAGAAGAATGTGTATTTTGCTGGTTTTTGAATGGAATGTTCTCTATGTATCTCTTAAATACATCTCATCTAATGTATTATTGAAGGCCAGTGTGTCTTTATTTTCTGTCTGGATGATCTATCCATTTGTGTAAATGAAATATAAAGTTCCCCTGCTGTCACTGTATTACTCTGTTTCCCCCTTTGTGTCTGTTAATATTTGCTTCATCTATTTTGGTGTTCTATGTTGAGTGTATAAATATTTACAAGTGTTATATCTTCTTATTGGATTGAACCCTTTTTCATTATGTAATTCCCTTTTTTGTCATACATTAATCTTTTGTTTTGAAGTTTTATGGCTTTAAAGTCTTAAAGTTTATTTTCTTCTTATTTCTATTTGCATGGAATGTCTTTTTCTGTCCCTCGCTTTCAGTTCCTTTATGTCTTCAGATCTGAGGTGAGTCTCTGGTAGGCTGCATATAAATGGGTTTTATTTTTTTATTCATTCAATCACTCAGTGTCTTTTGATTGGAGCATTTAGGAACATTCATTCCATTTACATTTAAAGTAATTATAGGTTTTTACTTATTGTAAATTTTCTTATTTTCTGTTACTACTTATTTCTGTTATTACTTATTTTGTTACTTTCTGTTTTTTTTTATTATTTTGTAATTCTATGTTCATTTCTTTGTTTTTTGTTTTCTTCCCTTGTGATTTGATGACTTTCTTTAGTGTTATATTTGGATTTTTTTCTTTTTTGTTTATTAATTACAAGTGTCTGGTTACCATGAAGCTCATATATAACTGCCATGTAATATATGTAGCAGTCTATTTAAGTTTGTTGTCGCTTAAGTGTGAACACATTCTGAAAGTTCTATTTTTGACTTACTTACCCCCATGTTTTATGTTTTTGATGTCATATTTTACATTTTTATTTTGTGTATCACCTAATTATTCTAGATATAGCTAATTTTACTATTTTTGTTTTTTAATCTTCATGCTACCTTTATAAGTGGTTGACAGATTACCTTTGCTATATGTTTGCCTTTACCAAGATATTATTTTTCTTTCATATATTTATATTCTTATTTGTAGTTATGGCCTTCTTTTCCATTTAAAGAAGTTTCTTGAATATTGTTTTGTAAAGCTGGTTTAGTGGTGATGGCTTTTGCTTGTCGGGGTACTCTTTACTTCCCCTTCAGTTCTGAAAGAGAATCCTGATGAGCAGAGAAATCTTGGTTGTAAGTTTTGTTTTTCCTTTCAGTGCTTTAAATATCTTGTACTATGTTCTTCTGACCTGCAAAGTTTCTGTTGGAAATTCAGTTGCGAGTTTTATGAGTTTTATGAGGATTCCCCTCTATGTAACTGTTTTCCCCTTGCTGCTTTTTTAAAAATTTTTAATTTTAAAATTTTTTATAAACATATAATATATTTTTATCCCCAGGGGTACAGGTCTGTGAATCGCCAGGTTTACACACTTCACAGCACTCACCAAAGCACATACCCTCCCCAATGTCCATAACCCCACCCCCTTCTCCCAAACCCCTTCCCCCCAGCAACCCTCAGTTTGTTTTGTGAGATTAAGAGTCACTAATGGTTTGTCTCCCTCCCAATCCCATCTTGTTTCATTGATTCTCCCCTTGCTGCTTTTAAGGTTCTCTGTTTATCTTTAATTTTTGCCATTTAAATTATACATGTTTTGGTGTGGATCTCTTTGGGCTCATCTTGTTAAGGGCTTTCTGTGCTTCCTGGATCTAGATACCTGTTCCTCAGATCGATTCTCAGATCTGTCTCTGTCTCTCTCTTCTAAGATTCCTGTAATGTGAATGTTTTCATTCTTGATGTTGTCTCAGAGGTCCCTTGAACTGTTCGCATTTTAAAAATTCCTTTTTTTCTTTTTGGTGTTCTGTTTGGATGAATTCCATTACCCTGTCTTTCAGATCTCTGACCCATTCTTCTGTATCACCTAATCTGCTCTTTATTCCCTCTAGTGTATTTTTCCTTTCTCTTGTATTCTTCAGCTCTGATTGGTGTTTTCTCATATTTTCTCTCCTTGTTGAAAATCTCACTATGTTCATCCATTGTTTTCTCAACTATGGCAAGCATCTTTATTATCATGATATTTAACTTATTCTCAGTCTGATTGCTTATCTCTATTCCATGTAGCTTTTTTTTCTAAAGATTGGCCTTCTTCATTTATTTGTAACATAGTCTCTTAATACTCATTTCCTCATTCTCTGTGTTTGTTTCAGTGTATTAGGTAGTTAAGCTATGTCTTCTGGTCATGAAGAAATAGCATCTTGTAAGGAGCTGATTCTGTGGTACTCAGGAGGGCAGGTCTCCCTGGCCACCAGAGGCAGGTGTCCCAGGTATGTCCCTTGTGGCTCCATGTAAGCTCCTGTTGTAATGGAGCTATCATAGCTTCAGGTTCACTGGTGGGTAGGGATGGCTCTGGCGTAGCTTCTCATATTTTTATTTTAGCCAGTTTGATTGGTATATAGTTATAGTTTGCTTATAGTTTTCATTTGCATTTCCCTGATTATTAAAGAAGTCTGTCTTATTTTTTAATGGTCATTTGGAATTTTTTCTTTTGTAAAATATCCAGTTAAATCTTCAGCTTACTGTTTTTATTGACTTGTCTAACACATTCTTATCTATTTGTAGTTCCTTGTGTATTCTGTATAGAAGTCCTTTGATGGTGATATGATTAAAATTGTATTCTCCCATTCTATGCCTTTTTTTCTCACATTGTGAATGTATGTTCTGATTAATAGAAACTCATAATTTTATTTTTAAGTACATCAATATATTTCTTTATGTATAATATTTTTTTCAATTAATTTTTTATTTTTTATGAACATATATATATTTTTTTTTACTTCTACCACATTTTTTTAAATTTATTTTTTATTTATTTTTTTTTCTTTTTTTTTTTTAATTTTTATTTTTTATAACCCTGGGGATAAAAATATATGGTTATAAAAAAATGAACATATATTTTTATCCCCAGAGGTACAGGTCTGTGAATCACCAGGTTTACACACTTCACAGCACTCACCCAAGCACATACCCTCCCCAATGTCCATAATCCCACCCCCTTCTCCCAAACCCCCTCCCCCCAGCAACCCTCAGTTTGTTTTGTGAGATTAAGAGTCACTTATGGTTTGTCTCCCTCCCAATCCCATCTTGTTTCATTTATTCTTCTCGTACCCACTTAAGCCCCTATGTTGCATCACCACTTCCTCATATCAGGGAGATCATATGATAGTTGTCTTTCTCTGCTTGACTTATTTCGCTAAGCATGATATGCTCTAGTTCCATCCATGTTGTCGCAAATGGCAAGATTTCATTTCTTTTGATGGCTGCATAGTATTCCATTGTGTATATATACCACATCTTCTTGATCCATTCATCTGTTGATGGACATCTAGGTTCTTTCCATAGTTTGGCTATTGTGGACATTGCTGCTATAAACATTCGGGTGCACGTGCCCCTTTGGATCACTACGTTTGTATCTTTAGGGTAAATACCCAATAGTGCAATTGCTGGGTCATAGGGCAGTTCTATTTTCAACATTTTGAGGAAACTCCATGTTGTTTTCCAGAGTGGCTGCACCAGCTTGCATTCCCACCAACAGTGTAGGAGGGTTCCCCTTTCTCCGCATCCTCGCCAGCATCTGTCATTTCCTGACTTGTTGATTTTAGCCATTCTGACTGGTGTGAGGTGATATCGCATTGTGGTTTTGATTTGTATTTCCCTGATGCCGAGTGATACAGATGATATGATACTATATGTGGAAAACCCAAAAGACTCCACTCCAAATCTGCTAGAACTTATACAGGAATTCAGTAAAGTGTCAGGATATAAAATCAATGCACAGAAATCAGTTGCATTTCTCTACACCAACAGCAAGACAGAAGAAAGAGAAATTAAGGAGTCAATCCCATTTACAATTGCATCCAAAACCATAAGATACCTAGGAATAAACCTAACCAAAGAGACACAGAATCTATACTCAGAAAACTATAAAGTACTCATGAAAGAAATTGAGGAAGACACAAAGAAATGGAAAAATGTTCCATGCTCCTGGATTGGAAGAATAAATATTGTGAAAATGTCTATGCTACCTAAAGCAATCTACACATTTAACGCAATTCCTATCAAAGTACCATCCATCTTTTTCAAAGAAATGGAACAAATAATGCTAAAATTTATATGGAACCAGAAAAGACCTCGAATAGCCAAAGGGATATTGAAAAAGAAAGCCAACGTTGGTGGCATCACAATTCTGGACTTCAAGCTCTATTAGAAAGCTGTCATCATCAAGACAGCATGGTACTGGCACAAAAACAGACACATAGATCAATGGAACTTTTTTTCAATTTTTATGGCCTGTTCTCTGAAGGGAGGCATTGGCATTTTTGTAATATTGATGGAAGCATCTCTGTGTACTACCCATGATTAATGGGAAAGGAGTTAGGCTCCACCTTTTCATGAGAATTTCAAAGAATTTTTAAACATCTTTTAAAATCATCACCCATGATAAAATCAAGTGAAAGATTTTAGAGAAAGCAGGCTAGAATACATTTGAAGGGAGAAAAGTTGAGGTTGAAAGAAGAAAGAAGAAAGAAGAAAGAAGGAAGAAAAAGAACAAAAGAAAGAAAGATAAAGGTTGTAGAGAGGAGAGGTCAGAATATGCATGCTTTCTCTTTCATAGTTGTTATCTTTTCCTTTTGTGCCCCTATAGGGCAAAGGCTGTGTCTAGCAGATATGGACTCATAATTGGTGTTTAGTAAGGACTTAATTGTAGCTGTTTTTTTTTTTTTAATAATAAATGATTTCTCCACTCCAGAACAAATTTCTATGGTAGTTCTTCCAGTTGATCTCATTAATTTAAAATATTGATTGAATACTGAATATTGAATACTACCCTGAATACTGAATTTAGGGTCCCATCTTAACCAAAATGCCAAGTAAAATGAATTAATTTCTGGTGAAATTTGATCATAGTCAGAATGATTAGAAGCCCCTATTACTATCTAACATCCTCCAAACTTTCTCCCCTATTTCAAAATCAGTCATTTTATTTTTCTATTCTCGTTCCATTTGTCCTACCAGAGGAGATCTGTCCAATATATCCATGATGAAGAATTACTCTTAATAGCTTAATCAAAAATGGTTATGTAATTATGTCTAGCTTTTTTTTTTTGCATTTTGATAAGATATTTTGGAGATATAAACCTTTAAACTGATAACTTTCCTGTGAGTATGGTAACATAATATCCATTAATTTATATCCATGCTAATGTCCAAAGATTGGGAACAAATGCCATTAAAATACATGAGCTGTTCTGTTTATGGACAAGGATTCTGCCGTCTAACTAATATTCTGCTTTCCCTGCTATATTCATTTGTCCTTGAATGTATCCATACCCAAACCAGCAGCATATTTGGTTTTGCACTTGTGTTTTCATGCAGTCTGTGACTTTTCCTCTCTTCCCAATTAGCTACTTCTCTAATCAATTTAATCTATCTTTGACAGCAAGCCATATTTTCCTACCTTGTTGATGAGCATGTCATGTGGAACAGAGTCAGAAGCCTCCCTGAAGTCAAAATATATTATGCCTGTTCCTTCCTCCCTGCATACAAGGTCTGCTACTCTGTCAGAGGAGGCAATTGAATTGGTCTAACATGATTTGTTGGTCACAAAGTCATGCTGGTTATTACCCATCATTCTGAGCCTTTCCATGTGCTTGCAAATTGATTAGGCATCTTGATCTTGTGGTTAATGTACTTTTTGTCATTGTTTAGAGCTGGGGACACTCCACTGCAATCTTGGGCTACAGTAAGCATTCATTTACCATCTATTTCCTATCCTTTAAAGATAAGAAGCTCGTTTGTTTTTACAGCCCAGATATTCTCAAAAAGAAAAGTTAATGGTTCCAAGGACTCCTGGGATATTTTATTTATAACTTCAATTTGGTATCCAAAGAATTAAAAGAAATTAGGTTTTTATCCTTATCAACTGGAAATGCAACAATTATTTGAGTCCCTGCTATGTGAAAGGCATTAGGTTGCTACGTTTTGTATGAGGTACAGTGATATTTAAGATGGTCTCTAATCTTGTGTATAAAAAACATGAACAGACAATTGACAATGGTATTTTGTGTAGAGTATGGAGAAAATAAAGAATAGATTGTTAGTATGCTGTATGTCACTAGTTATCACAATTTCTTTGTTCCTGATTATCTAGCTAAATTATTTGAAATAATAGCCTATAAGTACAGTATGTATATATCATTTGAGTTGGCCGCCCTTTACATTTTTACTCATTTTTAAAAAGATTTATTTATTTATTTGAGAGTGAGAGTGTGAGTCAGGGAGGGACAGAGCCCCAAAGTGGGGTTTGATCCCACCACCCTGAGATCACGACCTGAGCAGAAATCAACAGTTGGATGCTTAACCAGCTATGCCTCTGAGGTGTCCCAATTTTTACTCATTATTTACCTACATTCTCAAAATTTTTAGCGGAGGTGAGGTTGATTTCATTATATTCTCACTGTCACTACATATATTCCCTGTTGTTGTCTTTATCTCTCTGTTTTCTGTCTTCAACCTTTCCTTCTTTATTTATTCCTCTGCCCAGTTATGTGTTTGTGGGTATATTCTTCCAAGATGAGAGGCTGTCGCTAAGATTGTTAATTTTTAGGGCCTCTGAGGAACTCTCACTGTACTGTTTAAATAAAGGCTTTATAATACCATATTATCATCATTAACAAAATATGAAAAGTAATCTAGATCTTTATAGTTATGAAGATCTAACACTTATGAAAAAACAATGTAAATAATAGGCAAAAAATACCCAGTGACCACCTTTTTTTTTTTTTTTACTTGAGGGAGAGTGAGAGCAGGACAGGGGAAGAGAGAGAGAGAGAGAATCTCAAGCAGACTCCTCCGCTGAGCATGGAGCCCAGTGCAGGGTTCAGTGTCACCACCCTGAGATCATGATCTGAGCTAAAACCAAGAGTCAGACGTTTAGCTGACTGAGCCACTCAGGTGCCCCCAAACACCTTTTTTTTTTTTTTTTTTTTAAATAAATTTATTTTAAAATGTAATTTAGAATTGGAGACTACAACATTTCTTAGTTGTACCCAATTATTATCAACTGCTTTTTAACTAAATTTATAAAATAAACTTGAAGGAAATATGCTTTATATTACTTATTAATAGGGTTTCTGCCATTAAAATTTCTAAATCTTGACTGTTGGAAAGGTTATTAGATGATATTTGGTAATTATTGTTAGGTGTGGTAATAAAATTATAGTTAGGGAACTATAGTTTTGGGAGAAGGATGTTTTGGGAAAAGGATGTTGATCTACTTAAGGGTAAAATGTAGTAATATATGTAAATTTTTTGGAAATGTTTTGACAGTATATAATATACGCATATGAATTTATGTAATCATACATATATATGTATATACCTATAATGTATGAAGTCTCAAGTTGTAGGCTCAGAGGGGGCTTTTATCCCTCTGCGTTATCTTATCACTGGCTTCTTTCATGCCTTCATCACACCCCAGTCTCCTTCAGTTTTTCACTTACATGTCATTGGTTTGTCTCCCACTACTGGCTCCAGTTACTTTTTTCAGTGCATTAAAGGAGAACCTCGACTGCAGATCCTATTGTCCAACCCATGATTGGAGCCTCACCTTGTCCTTTTGACTACCTTGTCTTCTTATAGCCAGGTGGAAGAAAGAAGGAGAGGGAGAGAGAGAGAAAGAAAGAAATAAGGAAAAGGAGGCAATAGGGAAACTGATGGGTTCACGTGAAAACTGGTAAAACATCCATACTTTTACCTTCTGCTTCTGTCCTCTCTTCAGATACAAATGGGGTATGACAATGAATATTTGGTAAACAAACTAGTAAAAAAATAAAATCAATGAATGCTTCAAACAGATATGTGGCCCTCAGTACAAGTTTATTGAATCTATAATATAGGTATTTAAAAAATCTGCCCAAGTTCTTTCTTGCTAAAGCCATCTTGTAAAAGGATTTCTTGAAAAGGCTTTTTTTCCCCTCTCCAGACATAAACATTAAAAGAAAGCCCTGCATTGAGATAGCACCTGGCACTTATCTTGGCATAGACAATATTTTCTAGAAGATAAAGGGTTAAAGTAGATCACGTAACCTTACAATTTTATTTCAATAAAGCAAAATCAATTAGTATGATGTATGCTGTTGAAACCGAAGCAAATGCTAGCATAGTGTAATTGCACAAAAGTGTCTGTGAAGAAAGAATGCCGATCAATAATTGATTTTCTCTCATTTAAATTTTTTATTCTCTGTTGGTCAGGATACAGACTAGAGGGAGTGAAGACCTTTTTAAACTCCCTGCTTATTTGAAGTATGCGATGGATGGATAAAAGCAAGCTTCTTCCAAACATAGTTCTTTTGCTCTCTCATCATTTTAAATCTGTGAACGTGAAGTATATAGAGGAGCAATTTTTGAAGTACATTAAAAATAACAACTGCAAAAAAGATCAGACTTCAGTTAATTAAGGGAAAGTATGGGCTAGAGTATAGACTTGCTGCACAAAGCACATAAAATACACTTTTTCTGATTATCATTCATTCATTTATTCAAAATGTTATAGCAGCTTAAAGATGCAAAAACTTTAGAGGTCTTTTAATTTTACTTCCCATTTTTAGGACTTCTAAGTCATGGCCGTCTTGCTTTCAGGTACTGTGAGATCCCCACCTTGGGAAAGCTAGACCTTTCTATTATAGGACTAGTTAAATTCTAAGAAATCTTGTAGTTATATTCAACTGCAATCTGTTTTGGTAATTTTTGCTGATAGGTTCTGACTTTATCTTTTGGGGCTCCAAAAGATAGCTGCCTAGGGAAGCATTATATTATAGAAAACTGGGTATCAAGTGTGGTCCTTCCACCACCACATCAGCTTCACCTGGGAACTTGTTTTAACGCAGTTTTGAAGTCCCACCCTGGAAATACCAAATTAAAAACTCTGGGGGTAAGGAGTGGGGCCCAATAATCGTGGCTCAAAAATAACTGTCTTACAAATATCAAATTGTTTATTTGATTAATCAGTGTAGACAGAACGATCAAGAAAAAGTTTACAGTAGTTGCTCTTTCCCCACCAAAGAGTGGAAAAGGTAGGAAGAGCTATCATAATCCAGAGAAAAGAGAGAAGACAGATGGTTTAGAATGGGAAGCAAAATGGATGATGTAGAATTTGAACTGAATGTGGGAATAAAGAAAATGACTTCTAGGCTGCAGAGAATGAATCAGAGCTTCTAGTTCAGAAGGACCGATGAGACACCTGGGGTCTTTGAGATGAAGGCATTATTCTTCCATCATTGTAACTTGGGGTCCTTGAGTATCTCTGAACTGCAGCATCTAAAAATATTACACAACTGGATTTTTTTGAACTTCCAGAGAAGTGGCATAGAAATTTCAGTTCCTAGATAATGGGAGTATTTGTTTTGGAAAGAGTTTATAATATTTGATATTTATAAAATTATTATGATATTTGCCAAGGCTCCTTTATGCCAAAACATGTGGCTTTCTGATTTTCTTTCCTGTGCACTACCCAGTGTGTTTCTCTGTGAAACAGTCATCAACGGTCATTTGCTGAGCAACTATGATAGGCAGGAAAGGATGTGCTTAGGACAAGAGACAGTGAAAATGTAAAACCCGTTGACTAAATTAGCTTCCAGGCTTCACTTCTATGACAGTACCCATCTCTGTTTCCAAATGTTCTATGGTAATTAGATACACGTTGCTAGATTACAGAGAGCAAATTTAAATGTTCATGGGACCAGGCAGGTAGAACAAGTGACTGAAGCAGGTGTAGGTACATATGCTTGCATTGAGCAGCTGGAGGTTTGCCTTTTCTAAGAAGGCAGCTGCTACGGAAACACAACTATTTCCTGCTAAAATGGAATGTCAGCCCGGTTGCCATACAATGACTTTTTCAAAAGAAGCTAGGTATATGGATTCTATGTGAAATCACCCGATTTTAAAATATGTCTACATTTATAAAACAGCCACCCGAAACATGACTGCAGCCCTCACTTAGATCTAGACTTCAGTCTGTAAACTTTGAGGCTAGATGAATGTCGGGCACTTCCAGGAAGCAAGTCTTTGGAGGAATACCTGGGCATTTGTTCTGGGACTCTGTGATTTTTCCCATGCATTATAACCAGCATCTGACTCCCCAAGAGCTCTGTTGTGCTCAGTACTGTACCAAGTGAGATTAGCAAAATTTATGTCCACTGAGCCTCCTGTTAGGGAATTTGATTTGGCATATGTCTCCTTCCAAACCTCAAATTGTGTTTCCAGCCAGACAATATAATAATCATTCCCAAGATGTCCCCAAATGCTGCTAAAAATTGCAAGAATCCAGTGACGTTTGAATAAAAATGCTAAGCCCGTTTTTATGGATTGGAAGTGTTCACTACCTCCCATCCATATAATAAAATGAAACAATTAGGTATTTAGAAAAATGCCTGCACAGCAATACATTGTAGCATCAGCTGGATGGACCTTGTATAGTGGTGTATTCTGCAGCTTCTGGAGACAGTGTGGAAATCACAGAAGGTGAATTTATTTTGTATATTTACTATGTCTTTGTGACTTCAGTTGAGACCGATTATAAAGACCATGATCTTCTGCATTACAAAATGATCATTTGTTGCAATTTCTCAAGAGAGTGTTTCTGGATTGTTTGGACCATCACCAAGTCTGAAATTCATTTTTCCTTCCTATCTAGTGTGCATGGACATACACACACACACACATACACACACACACACAACTAGAACTTCAAGAAATTATTTTTATTTTTACTATATAAAATGCGCTGTGGTATTTTACTTTTTTTCTAGACCAGCCAAGTGTAAACTGTTCCATTCTGTTATATTAATAAATCATGAAAAAGATGTTACAATCCACTAATGAGTTATAACCCACGACCTCAAAATAATTGGTCTAAAATATGTCCGTGATTGTAGTGATTCTTGGTCAATATGACTGCTCAAGGTCAATGCTGTAAAAATCTTTACAACAACAATGACCAAGGGAGGAAAAAATTTAAAAAAGGAAGAAAAAGAGACAAGTGAGAGATGGGAAAAGAGGGAGATGGAAAAGCAAATCCAATGGATGGCCCTAATTCTTTAGTTAGTTCTTTCATTTATTATTCTAATACCTACTATTACTTGAACACTAACAGAGCATTTGAGTCCCAAATGAGTCTGGAATTAGAGAAGATTCAGTGAGGAGCCTAGGGTGTGATATTGAAGGAAACACTCATTTTATTGTATTATGTTTTTAAATTTTATTTAACGATTTTATTTATTTTGACAGAGGACGAGCGCACAAGTAGGCAGAGTGGCAGGACTAGAGGGAGAGGGAGAAGCAGGCTCCCCACTGAGCAGAGAGCCCAAGGTGGGGTGACCACAGGACCCTGGGATCATGACCCAAGCCAGAAGCAGATGCTTAACTCACCAAGCCACCCAGGCTCTCCAGTTATTAAATTTTTTAAATTAAAGAAAAAAATTCCTTGAGAAAGGGAGCAGCATGGGTTGGGGGTGGAGAGCATCTCAAGCAGGCTCCATGTCCAGCACATGGGGCTTAATCTCATGACCCTGAGATCATGACCTGAACCAAAATCAAGAAGTGGATACTTAAGTGACTGAGCTACCTAGGTGCCCCAACACTTTTCTTATTTTAGATTGTTCAAAGAACCTGTCCTAATCAGTCTAACATATCAATAGAGCTGAGACTTTAAGCAAAAATCAGAGTGAAAAAATGCAATTCTATTTCTGTGAAGGGGATACAGCATAAATAATATCAAAGGTATCAGAATAAGTGTAGGGTATTTAGAGACAGAATATCATACTGGGATTTGGTTCGGAGTAAGAAGGTCTTGTCTGGTGCTTGGGAATCTTGAAAATCTCTGTCATATTGCGGTTCATTTCTCTTTTTGTAAGAGTTGCTAGATCAGTAACTAGATCAGTCCTGGATAATGCTGATGTTTTTGTTGTTGATGACAAGAATGATAAATGGGTAGCATTTACAGCATCAGACTAAGTGATTTACCTACATTAGGTCGTTTAATAGCTGTATCTTGATTCTTCTCTTCTGGCTAGACTTTCCTTCCCTCCCATGCAGATAGTTCTCCTTCCATTCCTCCCATCTGGTCCTGCATGCTTCCAGGACTTGCTGCTCTACAGCTGTCTTTGCTAAGTGCTCAGGGAAGGCTTGTTGATGGGGATGCAGTGAGTGGTACCAGATTGTGCTTGCTTTATTTGTATTCATGGACAATCGATTACCTTCCAGGCTTGTATGAGGCCCTATAGGGAAGTAAAAAGCCAAGGATATGGGTTAAGTATGCCTGAATTATTTCAGAATTATTTCAGAATAAGTAGTGTGGATTATCTATAAACATCAAAACATAACCCAGTCATCATTTTTCACTCCTCATCTTGAGTTGTATGTTATTAAATAATCTATTCATGTTGCTTCCAGGATGACTTAATTTCCTGCTTCTCTTATCTTTCTATTTTTACTTACTACTTGTCAGTTTTTTGCTTGTTTGCTTTGTTTTTCTATGCTCCTACCCCTTGCCTTTTTCCCATTTGTATCTTCTTGTCTCTCTGATCTCCAAATGTTAGAAACCCCAGAGCTCAGTACGGGGCCTTTGTTGTTTTGCTTCCTAAGGGACCTTGTCTAGTCTCATTACTTTAAATACCATCTTTATGTTGATGATTCCCAAATTTGTATCTTCAGGTCAGAATTTTTCTCTGAACTCAAGATCTATATAGACCTCTTCCTACCTGACATCTACACTAAGAAATCTAAAGGCTATTGTGCACCAAAGAGGTCTGACAATGGAATTAACACAGCAAGGCAAGGACTGTTGTCCTTAGAGAAGTGTTTATGAGGTTGGCCATTGGCTGACATCTGGGAACTTGACCCTTGCAGTCTTCCTAGCCATTATTAACTGATAAGAGTGGTTCCCTATGTCCAAAATGTGCAGACAATGAGGTTTACGTTGAAAACGGACATTTCTTCTGGAAATCTGGGATTTGGGCGAATGCTAGGCAGAAGATGTGTATGTACATTAATAGCCTTTAGTACAAATGTTGGTCACTGAGTCACTAAAGAGCTTTCTTCAAACACAACATTTTGCATGTGTTGCTACTACTTGTTGCTGGAGAAATTAAGCCGGCCATGTATGTTTTCATAGGGAGAGAACTCTTGGAAACTTGTACCCTGGAACTATTTTCCCCCTAAACTATGGGAGGGACCAGGTGATATTTGTTGAATGAACAAATAAATGGTGAGTAATCACTCCTTGTTTGCCCTGTTCTTTTCATCTCTGCATCATCGTGGCAGATTCATTGCAAACATTGTCCTAACTCTTCACACCTCCTTACATGCTCTTTGCAGTGTGATTTTCCTGCTTTTCCTATCAAGAGGTGGAATCTGTTTCTTCATCTGTTGAATCTGAATTGACTTTTTGACCTGACTTGGCTAACAAAATGTTATGGAAGTGTCAGTATGATAGCTCTGGACCTAGGTCTCCAGAGGCCCTTCTTGCTTCCATTCTTCTTTCTTAGAACTGTTTGTGTGATGGGAGCAAGCCCATTGGAAGATAAATGTGGAAGAGAGACAAATCATGTCAGCAGAGAACTTCCCAGATTAGCAATCCTCAGCTGCCCCACTAACTCACCACAAGACGTATAAGCAATACTAGGTTTAGTTGGCCAAAATGTACCAAGATCATCAGAGCTTCTCAGCTGATCATAGATTAGTGGACAACAATAATTTTATTATTTTATGCCAACAAGGTATTAACATTTTGGTGATTACAGCACTGAAGTGGCAGTGGATAATTATGCATCTGACAGTAACCTTAGGAAGTATTTTTTTATGTCAGAGATGTCTTTTATCTCTCAGAGACAGCCTAGCTTAAAGCTCATGGGCTCTGGAATCAGATCACATTGGGATCAAATCCCAGCTCCCTCACTTCTGTTGTGACCTAGTACAATTTACTTAATCTTTTAAGCTTCTCCTCATAAATTGTAAATTAAAGATAAGAATACCTGCTCACAGAGGTTTTGTGAAAATTAAGTGAAAAACTTACATGTCAAGCACCCAGCACAACCTGCTGTTTTTTTTTTTTTTAAGATTCTATTTATTTATTTGACAGAGAGAGAGATAACAAGTAGGCAGAGAGACAGACAGAAAGAGGGGGAAGCAGGCTCTCTGCTGAGCAGAGAGCCCGATGCGGGGCTCGATCCCAGGACCCTGGGATCATGACCTGAGCTGAAGGCAGTGGCTTTAACCGACTGAGCTACCCAGGTGCCCCCAACCTGCTGTTTTTTAATAAAATAATATCACTAACTCGTTGAAAACTACTTATGGCTAAATTGCCCATAAATTAATCGACATGCTTGTAGAAATTATTTATAATTATTTTCTTATTAAGATACACCAGCTTGGCATACTTGTTATTGACTCTTCAAAACTGTGTTTCCTTTTGGCCATCCTAACTGACATTTTTCAGCTTCAAGGGGTTGACCTTATAGCTGATAGTTCAAGGTTGAATGACATGGCTCATTTTTACTTCATTTGTGCCCTTCATGGTCTTATTGACTCAGGCCAAATACTTCTTCATTGTTCTGTTTCTGAACTAAAGACACTAATTTCCAAACATCAGCCTGGAGGAAACTGAATGCTTCTGATTCAGTGCCTTATACCTGGAAACTGACTGAGGTATTCCCAGCAATTGGTTATCTCCGATAAGTCTAAGTGAAATATGGTCTTCTCAGTGCAAGGCCAGAGGTCCTGGACCAGTCCATTCACAGTCCCACAAATCTGCGTGTTAATGCTTAGGTGCTATTTTTGAATATTTATCCTTGTATTTTATGAACCCTCTTCAATAAAATTTGATGTAATGTCTTGGGCCTTAGATTTAATTTAGAGAAATAAGTGATAAAGAGAAACAAGTTTTTAAAAAATTTTTCTTAAATAAAAAGTTAGCTTAAGCACTACTTTCAGGTGAAAGCATTCTATAACTGACATCATTTTTAAGTGCTCTGTATTGATTAAACACTTGAGCTGGATTTGTAAGTCTGATCAGAAAATATGAGTTGTAAATCAAGATGTAATTTTATTCCTTTGATCCCATTTTAGTTTTCTCTTTCTCCTTTGGGTCAGAGTATGTATAAAGAATGGTGATAACTTCTGACAAAATTTTGGAAATGAAAATCAATTTGATTGATAATGATCTCTCTTGTAGAAAAGCTTAACATACAATTTTTTGTTAAAATGCATGAACAGAGATTCATTGATACTTGTTTTCTCAAGAATAAAATTGATTTTCCCATATTAATCATCTCTTCAATAAACTGTCACTTTTCTGGTCAAGTCATTAAAATGATTCCATCTCAGACACTTTGATATCTAAATTATAAACTGTCATTTTAGAAAGAAAACTTCAAATAGATTAAAATTGTTTTGAAAACAAGGACCTGATATCTCCTTTATACTTTACTAGTAGAATATCGCTTCCATTAGGGTCCTAAGGTGGTTTCCATATTTACACAGTATTATTTATTATATTTTCTACACTTGGATACATCTGAGCATGCAAGTTTAAAACCCTTTAGTCACATGTAACAGGAACATTCAGTATTTGGAATACATATCAAAGTTTATTGTGGCAATGAGGACACTGGAATGATCTGGGTCTCCAACTCTCCAGGCCAAGTGGAGAGTTGAGAATGGGAATGCCGTTTTGTGATGCTATTTGGTGTTGGCCTGGCATGGCAATCTACGTCATTTCCACCTTTTGGGTCTGGGTTTTATAAAGCCACTGTTTTTAAGTAAGTTGAACTTGAGAATACATTAGTATCATAAAGATTAATATTTTGCTAAATAGAAGCACTATCCAGAGATGTCAAACATAGCTAAAAAGCTGGCATTTTTCCTTTTGGTCTTCCTCCTTTCACAGATGGAGTGGACGACTGTGCATTAAATATAGCAGTAGATCCCAGGTGTTCTTACTGCCTGGGCGGTGCTCTTTCCTCCATATGAAATGAAATTGCTTTCTTGCTGGCAGGTGGTTGGAACAAGGGTTGCTTCTGAGTGGAGGAGTAAGTGTGGAGGGGGTGGGAAGGGAGACTCGGCAATTTCCTCTTTTCTTATCCTTAATAACCCCCACATTTCTGCTCTGGGGATGTATGTTTAAAGAGAACATCAAAGGTGAACCTGATCAATAGAAGGGAGAGTTTCAAGTTCTGTAGAGCTTTGGCAACCAGAGGGAGCTACATAAAGAAGGGTTTGCAAACTAATGCAAATTTATTTTATTCTTATTATCTTCCCTCACAGCAGTCATAGAATTCTTTCTAGCCCCTCCGTGAACCCCACACACATGCAGGAGAATTGTAAAGACCTGAGCGTTTCTATTACTCTACCCCCGGCAGTGTGCTCTAAACGGCAGTTTTCCACGGCACAGTCTTAACCCATTTGGACACTTCTGACCTTGCAAGGTCAGATCCTGGTGTCAGGTGAAAGTATTGGGGTCTATTGTTAATTAGCAGAGCTTCTTTTAGGTATGTGTAATGAATGAAGAGTGAGAAAATAATCCTGATTATTTTTATCAGTGACAGAAGCAACAAATGGCTTGAGTTGGGGAAGCATGGTAGGAAATAAAAAAATGATCCTCACTAAGATCAGGAGTACTATGCCTCTATTATTTAAATAGTATTTTAAAAATCAGGTTAATATTCACTTAGTGAAAATGAAAGAAAAGTCCAACTGAGTGTACAATTACATGATAAAAATAAGTTTATCTTTAACCCCATATTCCAAAGGTAACTATCAACTACTTTTTTGGGCATCTTGGACCAAATTTTCCATGCATGTTTACACATTTATCCTTCATTCTGTCCATCTTTCTATACATGGTGAACTTACTGTCATCTTTCTGCACCTCAGCTCAATGTCTGACACGCAGAAAATACCTGATGATGCTCTCCATTACTATTACTTGTGAATTTTAACTATGTTCTCTCTGAATCTTCCTTTCTTCCATTCTAAGACAGCAGCTAGGTCTGTATTGTATCATTTTTCTCTCAATCACCTGCCTACCACTGCTGATAGTCACGGCATCTGACCTTTATTAGAGTGAACTTTGGCATGATCTAAGATAGTGGTCTCGACCCTGACTATGTTTTAGAATCGCCGGGGGAACGTTTAAAAACTATTGATGCCTGGGCCTTGACCCACACTAATTAAATTAGAATCTCTGTGCATAGATCTCAGGCCTGGCTGGTTTTGAAAGCTCCCCAGCTGCTGCCGACAGGCAGCCAGAGTTGAGAACCACTGGTGCAGAGTTTCAGCTTGTCAGAGCCACTTTGGATTCCAGTTCTGTTACATACAATTTTAGCTTTTGTTCCTAGCTTTGGAATATGCATTCATTTCATAAACATACCTTCTGATTTCCTTATTCTTGTTACTGGCAGACAATCTCTGCTGAGTGTTCCTTTCTGTTTTTATATTTTGTGAGATATCCAGCTCTTCTTCTCTAAACTCAAACATAGAAAAGTTCCTGATGGATTGGAAGTTGTGGGGTTAATTTCATCCTGAATAACTGAGGTTTTATCTCTTAAGAAAGTAACATAACCCCAGGTGGTGAATTCACTTTTATAGCTCTAACATCAGTTTTGCTTACACTGATTCCTCTTGACCTCTTTCTCTCCCTCTTGTTGCAAATTTCCAAGCTAGGTGTTCATCTTTCCTCCATTAGAAAGAGATATATACCAGTATGAACATCATCCAGCGTTGGTAACTAAATTCATGAAGTTTTTATCAAGGCTTTGCTCATTGGTCATATTTTCTAGAACTAATGGATTACCTGTAGCTTCTATTGTTTATGTTACATAAAGCAGACTTTCCTTGGGCATAGTTATTTAAAGTGAGTTAAGATGATCTAACGTGTACTTTTAAGAAAGTGAAAGTGTTTTGGCAAGGTTGTTGCTGGTGGAGAGTCATGTGGAAGATTTAAAGGCCATATGTCACCTCTATCTTTGATCTCTCGGGACAAGTGCTGAGATTGTAAAAGAGAAAGTTTCTGCTTTTACAAAATGCTGTATCTAAAGAGATACCTTTTTTTTTTTTTTCCCAGCATGAGAGAAGATGTTAAAAATAGGTGTTTCAAGTCATATTGCCGAGTAGGTAAGGATGACCATTACTCCCTATTATAGAGGAGCTACTGAGATAAAGCTCCTATCCATACAGTGCTATGTGATCTAGAATGCACAGAAAGGATGGCAAGTGTGGCAGAGAACCCTGGGCCTGAAAATGGATGAAGGAGCTGGGTGTCGGGACTTAGACTAGATTTTTTATTTTTTTCTCCCTCCAGAAAACACTGATTCACAGGATTTCCTTGGCTGCCTTAGTTTTTCCCTCCATTTCTTTACCCCCAAATGATTTATAATTCTAAGGCACAGTTTTAATGGTTAGAGCAGTTCTCAACCCTGTCAAACCA
The DNA here is from genome assembly GCF_964662115.1 of Mustela nivalis. NCBI lineage: Eukaryota > Metazoa > Chordata > Mammalia > Carnivora > Mustelidae > Mustela > Mustela nivalis. The sequence goes on along the minus strand of NC_139030.1, from coordinate 17,035,223 downwards.
GTACATTGTTTTAATAAGAAATATTTTATGAAGTCATCTTTACTATTGTGAAATATAAAGTATCCATTTAATAACCGCCCACTAATTAAAAGTATCATTCTAATGTTCTTATTATAATATAAAGAACAATAAGGAAAATAATTTGATTAAATAATACGTATTTCAATATAGAAATGCTCAGGTATGCACAGGAATAAACACTGGCACACATACACACAATAGTCTCTTCTCTACTCCTTTTTCTTCTACATGGAAGCATTGTGAATGTGGCACCTAGAAATGCAAAGGAATGCACCACTGTTGGTTTTATTATAGACTCAAGGACCACAAGTCATATTGCCATTGATGATAGGATTTTCTGATAGAATGAACATCTTTTGGCAAAGTTTAAAACAAAATAGGATATAGTCTTCCCCACAGGTATGTAATAGTTGAATTTCAGGAAAAAAATTCAGTTATTATTAAAACCTTGCAAATACTCTACTGTTTATAAGTAAATAGCATCTAGGCTCAGATGTCTGAACTTAGATATATCCACTCATAAAAACAGTTTAATAAAAGACCCAAGTTGGGGCACCTGGGTGGCTCAGTGGGTTAAGCCTCTGCCTTAGGCTCAGGTCATGATCCCAGGGTCCTGGGATTGAGCCCTGCATCGGAGCTTTCTGCTCTGCAAGGAGCCTGCTTCCCTTCCTCTTTCTTCCTGCCTGCCTCTCTGCCTAATTGTGATCTCTGTCAAATAAATAAATAAATAAATAAAAATAAATAAAGACCCAAGTCTGACAATACCAAATGAGAATATAGCGCATGGAACTTTCATACAATGCTGATGGGATCATAAACTTGTCAAATCATTTTGGAAATTGTATAGGGAGGGCTGCTCAAGCTGAACATGCTCCTACTGTATGACCCAACAGAACTACCCCCAGGTATATATAGTAAACAGAAAACAACATGTGTATTCACAAGAGACAAGTACAGGAGTATTCATAGTAGCCCTAAATGAAAACAAGCCATATGTCTATGGCTGGTAGAAGGTAATTTACCATATATTTATACAATAGACCGTACTATTGCAATAAAAGTGAACAAACCACTGCTTTACACGGTAACATGGATGAATCCCACAAACATAAAATTAAATAAAAGAAGCTAATCATGGGATAGTGTGTAATGAATTATTTTATTGATATGAAGCTCAAAAGAGGCTAAAACTAATCTGTGGAAAGAACAGTTAACTTGGGAAGGTGGTGGAGAGGGCCTGGGAGAACATGAAGGAAATTTCTGGGAGAGTAGTCATGTTCTATATATTGTTCTAAGTAGTGGTTACACAAGTGTGTTCCTTTGTAAAATTGTATTAGGCTGCATAATTAAAGTACATGAATTTTATTTAAAAAATTTACAAAGACAAAATAGATGGTTCCCCTATATAAATGTCTAGGGGAACATTTTGGGGTGGAAATATCACGTGTATCTTAGAGCTTCTAGCAATCTTGGTTCTTGTCAACCAAACTGCTGTAGTATTATATTAAAATATTCACACAGAATTTCAAATTGTGTCTTGGAAGACATATCTACTGAGAGCCATACTGGGTTGGAGATGTATTCTAATCAAGGTTTCTCAGTAATTTCCATACCACCTAAATTATTTCTTAAAATTTTTCTCTTGACTTACCATTATGATTTAAATAAATGTATTTTAAGAGAAATGTTCTAGGGGCACCTGGGTGTCTCAGTGAGTTAAAGCCTCTGCCTTCAGCTCTGGTCATGATCCCAGAGTCCTGGGATCGAGTCCCACGTCAGGCTCTCTGTTCAGCGGGGAGTCTGCTTCCCGCCCACCCCTTGCCTGCCTCTATGCCTACTTGTGATCTCTCTCTGTCAAATAAATAAATAAAATCTTTAAAAAAGGGAGAAATGTTCTACTATTTATGTAAGTAGAAAAATCATTTTTATTTGGCACAGATAAAAAGTAATTATACAAGTGAAATGATGCTATCATATTCTAAGCCAGAACTCTTGCCCACAGAACTTCAGGATAAAGCCTGCTTTCTTTTGATTGGTGTTACTCATACTAGACTGATGTGAAAAGCAGAAGAGCATCAAATTGAGACACAGTAACATAATCAAAGTTTGAAAAATAATTGTAATAATTCCCCCTCCAATACTCTTTGTTACCAATTGTTATGTGGGTTGTGAGCTAGTAGACCTTCATACACATTCAGTTGTCTTGCTTCTTTCCCTGAGTCTCTCATGGCAATAAAAAAGAAAGAGAAAATCCACATTGGTGTCTCCTCCTAGGTGAATAGACTTATTTATACTCCCCTCAGTTTTGCAGAAAATAGTTTGATTTTTTAAAGAATGAACAGACCTGAGATTTAGTATGTAAGGAAAGGGTTAGGTATTACATTTCACCTGGTTAGCTGTGAATAAATGTTAGGTGGGTGAATGATTTAAGCCCAGCTATGTCTACCAATGCAACACTTCAAAAAATGATAGGAGGGGCAACTGGGTAGCTCAGTCAGTTAGGCAGCAGGTCTTGATTTCAGCTCAGGTCATGATCTCAGGGTACTGGGATCAAGCCTCACAGCAGGCTCTGTGCTCAGCAGGGGAGTCTGCTTGAGGATTTCTTTCCCTCTCCCTTTGCAGCCCCCCCCACATTCTTTCTTTCTCTCTCTTTAAAATAAATCCTTTAAAAAAAAGATAAATAAGAATAAGAAGAAATGAATAAAAGAAAGAAGAAGAAGAAGAAATAAAGAATAAGAAGAAATAAGAATAAGAAGAAATCTGTTAATTCTGTGTTGATTTTAGGTAAGAAATTATAATCAGGATTACCCTCCACAGGGCAGTTGGTATAAATGACATATATCACACTGATACTCTTAACACTCTGAATTTCAGAGATGTATTCCAACATACTGACATAATTCAATGTTATTTAATCTTATTTATGAGTACCATAGAAATAATAACATGAATCATCCAAATCATGTACAGTATGCTTTGCATGTTGAAAAGCATTGACTCCATGGAAAATTGTTCTAAACTCCAAAACACATGGGAAAAATGACTACAGTATTAGGTTAAACTATATTCAATTGAGGTTTTTGAAAGTAAAAAATGGTCAAGTATTGGAAATTTCCTATGTTTCAAAGTACTACCTGGTAGTAATTATGAAGTTCTTCGTTATAACCATGGTGCAGTGTGGTCCTGTTCGGTGGAAAGAAGAACAAACTGAGCCAGCATCCAGTAGTAAGCTCTGCCATTAAATAGTGTAATAGTGGGTCAATTACTTCTCCTTGTGTAGAATTTGCTCTTGCATATGGAAAAAACATTAACTGATTTGTAGTTCCTAAAATGTGTACCTTGGCCTCTGTGAGTCTGTGGATAATGAAATATGTTCTTGAGTCCATGTTCTCATCAAGCATATTCTGCAGAAGGGATAAATTATTTCTTGCACATGTATGTGTGATTCTATGGTGGTGAATGTAGTATATATTAATTCAATTGATTCATAATAGAATTTTACGATGTAATTATATGTTTTATAAATTATAAGATTACAAGATAACCATTACATTTAGAGAATGTTCCTAATTGTTTGGGGTTTATTATCAATGTCGAAAGGTGGGATTATTTCCCATCACCAACCAGTAGAGGATAACATTGAGAAATGTTTTAAGCACAATTAATACCCAGAGCCAATTAATACCCAGACCAGAGGCAAAGAACAAGTCAAGGATGAGGGCATTGATCTCTTTGTTTATTAAAGTAATGCCTAGTAAATATTTTTGTTTGTTCAAAAGAGCTTAAGGAAAAGAGACTTAGGATATACTCTCTCATAGAAGCTGGATATGCCCATGTCTGAAATTAAGTCTTGAAAAAGATAGAAGCTAGTCTGAAAAATCATGAGTGCCACTCTTTGCACTGGAGCTGAAGGGACTCAAATGGATAAAAAGCCCACTTGAATTTTGAGAAGGTTATAGGGCTCAAAGAATCCTCAACTTAGATTAAAGTAATCTTGAATATTCAAGACTTAACATGATTTTAGGGCTTCAAAATTCTTCAAATAGTAGACTGGGAAAGCTTTTCAACCTTGTATGGGAGATTGAATATTGTCTTTATATGGGGTCAAGAAGGATAATGGGAAATTTAGGGGTTCTAGAGGGCAGAGCCAAGAACTACAATTGGGATCTAATCAGAGTCTTAGAGTCTTCATTCCATAGTCTTAGAGGAGTGGGATGTTGTAACACCTGCCCCAGCAGGATTTTAGAATTGCTATAGTCTGATGATTCTTTGAGCCTACAATTCTCCTTTCTGTATAGAATTGTATGTTTGATTACCCCTCTTTGGCCATTGTTTGCTGGATGTAAGGGGGCTTATAACTAGTGTTTTTAGTTCATGGGATTCTTGATCTGGACTGGAGGTACTTTAAAGAAGTCTCAGGATAGTGGTCTTACATTCTAATTATATGAGACATTTATGACTTTTTTCCAAGGGAGGATGAATGTATTTTGGCGTCCATAAAAGAAGAAACAAGAGGACAATTTACATTTGAACAAGAGGACAATTTGTGCAGATGTATATTTTTCTCAATTATTTGCTGCTCTACTGTGGGAGAATTATACTTCCTGCTTTTTTCAAGTCAGGCTTTGTTGTATGGCTTGATTTTTCTCCCTGCTGCAACAGTACGGCATGCCCAAATGGGGACTGCACATTAAGCATGGGTCTCGGAATGAAGAAGAGTGAGAACAGAGGTGCCATCTAACCTCATCTGATATGAAACACAAGTGAGAAATACATGTTTGTTGTAAGCCATTGGGATTTGGAGGTTGTAATTTCCTGAAGCATAATGTAGTAAAAACAGGTTAAAACCATGACAAAACTATCTAGAGCAGAGCCAAAAGCAGAACAAGGTCTGTTGATGCCCACTTAGAAGGTTCTCTTCATGGCATCTCAACTCTTTCCATGAGTGAAGAGTATTTTTTGAAAGTTTCAAGGATGGTCACAATTTATAAAATACCGTTCAAACACACACGAGTATTAGAACATTTAAAATACTTGCCTAGTCCATCAAACTACACTTAGGACACATCTACTCGGCCAACTTAAGTAGAAAATGGAGGCAATTGCATAACTAATTTAAGTTCTGGTATCCCTTATTTCAGTTATCTATGTATTTAAAGGAAAAGATATTTAAAAATCACTCATTTTTTCAATTCTCATGGGTTTTGGGCTTAGGTATAGATGCAGTGGTAAAATTTTCAGATTTCCACTAAAGCCAGTTTGAAGTATGGTAACTCTTGGAATGGAACACTCGATAAAAATGGCCTCTTTCTTTTCCCACTTGAAAACTGGGTCCAATAAAATCCTGACTCAATTAACTAGAAATCTTTGCACCAGGGTCCAAAGCCACAAAAAATTATTGCATGGAACAGTCTTGAATTATCATACATCACTGCTAACTGCTGAAAGTAATATCCACAGCACTATCATATTTTAGTGTCTATCGTGGAGATATTGTTGAATCACTTTTATCTCACATTTGGATTGTCTTGTTTTATAGGATTGCCTTAGCCACCTTTTCCCTCCTCTATGAGCAAATGAGCCTAATGTACCACTTTCTGTGTTCTTAGGTAACTGCTGCTTAAATATATTCAGCCTCAATTGTCCTTTATTAAGGCAGAAGGTCTCTGCTCCATAGCTTAATCTGAAAACTCTTTTGGATGATACTATATCTTTCTAATAAACCTGCTGTGGACAGGCTGCTACTTGACTCATAGGATGTTTTAATGCAGCAAAAGTAGCTGAATATATTCACTTTATTTTCCATCATCTTTATCCCTTCTCCTCTTAGTTTAGATGGTTTTGTTGTTGTGGCTCAAAGGTAATTTTATTTTTCTTTGCTCTTTCATGTCTTAAATTGTAGCAAAATCTATTCAAGAATCCCTGGATGTCAAGAGAGGAGAGATTTTATGAATCACTTTCTAAATGAGCAGGGGAAAAAAAAAAAAAAGGTGGGGGGTGGGGGGGGTGTATAAAAGAAAGGAAGGAGGGAAGGAAGGTAGGTAGGTAGGTAGATTGTGTCTCAACAGCAGAAGGAGTTTGCCCTGGTGCTTGAGTATCGTATTTTAATGATAATGGTAAAAAGTCTACCACACTGAGTCTCAGAGGTCCAGGTTCTTCTTTGAGGTTCTTGACTGGCTGTGAACATGACCAGGGACAAATATTTTTACCCTTCAATTCCCTTATCTACAAATTGAAGCCATTAGACCAGGGTACAGTTATCTCAATTTTCATTTGTGACTTACAATTCTAAAGGAATCACTTTAGGGAGAGGAGCTATTTGGTCTAAACAGGGGTCTTATCCAGTGCATGTTTGAAGACACACATACATGGTCTTTGTGTGTATCAACAGTGTTGCTGTCAAAAGTGCCTAAAAGTTGAGGAGATGAAAAAGAAAATTTAACTACTTTCTAAGAGCAGAGCAATGTTTAATGTCCAAATGCTGCTGGCAGTACATTGCTACTCTTATTCTGTAACAGTTCAGCAACCCTTGTTGGGAATCTCTAAAATGACCTTTTCCTGGTTTCGTTTTTATTTTGTTTTTCTCAGACCTTGACTTGTCAGCCACCCAGCATGAAATGTAAGTTTTTTTCCATAAAACACTTTAAAGGAAATATACCCATTCTGAACATTTCTTGAAGAAAATGACCTCTTGCCTACAGAATTGCCAAGGCATTTGTGTTAAAGAAGTGTGCTTTTTACCGGGAGGCAATTTGGTGTATTTTGATTTATGCCCTTGACATGTTTTAAAGGTTAAGAAAATGTTCAGTGTATTTCTTCTTCTGGTGTTAGAAGAGTTGCTTCCTCAGATATGGCTGCTTAACGTTTAATATTCTTTAAAAATGATTAGAAAGCTAGGAACAGTAAAGGAACAGGTTTAGTTTTTGCACAAAGTATAATATGAAGAGAGCTGCTGCTGGCTCATATTCAGTGTTATTTGAAGCAAATTTTAGGGGAAACGGGGGAACGTGGGAGGTGCTTGAAAAGTAATTTCTCTTGTGGCTCTCTTTCTGGGGGGCTGAATATCTTGTTCAGCACTCAGGAGATGTGAAATAAGGAGTTAAAATAAGCATGCTCTAAGCCACAGCTTTATCAGGAATTTACACCTTTTGCTTGTACAAATGAGAGCTGAAAGCTCCAAGAACAAAGGAGATTAAGTGAAAGCACTGCTCCTGTGTTTTAGCAGTAAATTATGAGTTTGATTGAAGTGATGTTGTTAAATTAACTGGCATCTTGGATTCTAGGTCAAAGGTATTGTAAAGGTGAGGAGAGAGAAGGTAGACTACACTCTGTCCCCTCAGGCTAACCCACTTCACAGAAGTGAACATGCTTTTCTATTTCTTCTTCCTTGGCCCTCATTTCTGTATCATGTAAAATGAAGGTGTTAGACTAGATGATTTTTAGGGTGACTTTTGTTACACTTCTCAGTTTTTGTTGTTGTTGTTGTTTTGATTTCCCTATTTTTTCAGTTCTTTCAACCTCTAGAACTTTCTTGATATCCTACTTATTCATATCGGGGAAAGGGATCTAGTGAGTAGCACTTAACGTGCTGCTTTCCAGAGACATTTAATTACTTTTGGTCATTATTGTTGTATATTTTATCTTTAATTTGACTTTGAGTACCACAGAATTTTATCATTATTGATTTATATCAACATTCATTTAGATTTAATAACATTTTTATGATCAAAATAATAAAATGATAAAATGTAAATATTCAACCCTTTTAAATAAGGGTCCTCTGAACAGGACTAGCACTCCTAGTACTTCAGGCTTTCCATCTGTGATTATATTTCTTCTGACTAAATTCCATCCTTCTTTGTAATTCCCATTAGCTAGGTTTTGCCTCAAATTTTAGTTGGAACATAGCTATTTATTTATTTATTTAATATTTGTTTACTTATTTGACCCAGAGAGAGAGGGAGAGAGAGACAGTGAGAGAGAGAACATAGGTAGGAGGAGTGAGACAGAGAGAAGCAGGTCTCTGGCTGAGCAGGGAGCCCGATGTGGGGCTTGACCCCAGGACCTGGGATCATGACCTAAGCCGAAGGCAGACACTCAATGACAGCCACCCAGGGATCCTGGAACGTAGATTTTAGTTGGAACATAGTGAGTAGTCTGTTAAGATAAGCCATATTATTATCCAAATGTACATGATTTGTTTACTCATTTGCTTATTATCTATTGACTCCACTAAAATGTAAGCCTTAACAGGGTAGGAGCTCAAATTGCCATATTCCTCATTTTCCTCCATTGTCCGAGCAGTTGTGCAGCCTGTTGGCGGTGCTCATTAAAGACTGAATGCCTGAATGAATTCACTTATCCACTCACTCATTCTTTCATTCCACACATGTTGAATGAGTATTGATTGTGGGTCAGACATTATGCTAAGCTTTGGGATTGCAAAGATAAATCAGCCTCCATATCTGTACTCCCAGAGGCAACCTTCACGGAAAAAAGTTAAGCAAAGTTAGAAGGGCAGCACTTGAGGCACGAGCTCCATCATGAAATGTCATTGATAATTCCTGGGGACTGGTGATATGGAACAGAAAGATGCTTTTGAATAAGGGTCCTCTAAACAGTACTTCGTATTGCTGGTGTGTAAGATTGACCCAGGAATTTGGCTTTTGGAAGTGGTCTTGCATAGGTGATACTGAGAAGGAGAAACCTGGTCATTGAGTTGTCCTAGATCTCATCAAATTTCTACAGTGCAAGGAAAGTGAATTTGTGAATCAACAGGCATATTCCACTGAAACTAATGAGTTGGAAAAAATAGCCCAGAACAAAAAGAACTACTTTGTTGAAAGTGGCCATATTACACTCCACGGAGTAATGATCGTAGATGGCCATTACTTCGGTTATGATGAAGGTACTTAGTGTTACCATGGGCCTACAGAGACAGAGCAGTATCCTTGAGAGTTTTCCTTTAAGGGCAGAGCACCTTACTGAACTTCCAACAGAAGGACCTCAAAAAATATTTTAAGTCAGGGTAGGGAAATAGGCATCATGGTCTAACAAAACAAGTAGTCTTTAGAATAAAGCAATTTGAATTCTAGATTCTCTCCTTCATAGCTCTGTGATACTGGGTAAAAGACTTAACCTCTCTGGGAATGTTTTCTTATCTTTAAGATGGGGATAAAAATACCTACTAGATTGTATTAAAACAGTGTGCATAAAATAGTACATAGTAGGCCTTCATATTAATGCTAATTGGTGGTGGCAGTAAATGTACACAGTTATGTAAAGGTATATGAAAATTAGCTTGTAACTCTTTTTTGCTTCCATATTTATCATTGTTGATGACTTCTGCCTCACATGCTAGCAGCTTTGGCTGCTTTAAAAGTTATCAGCTCAGGTAGGTCTGTAAACAAGCTACTCTACCCTGTTTATACTTAGGTTAATATATTGCTCCTCATGTGATTTTGTGTGAATGGATTTCAGGAATCATGGAAAAATCTCATCCATTGTCAAATCCTATCTTGGAGTTTGAAATACTTTCCCAAGGGTAAAAAACTCCCAACCTATCAGTCCCCAAAGTAAAGATAAGGCTTAAATATTATAATCTTCCCAGAAATGTTTCTTTCCTCTCCTTTTTCCCCATTTGTCAGTCCACCATTTCCCCTGTACAGCTTCCAGACAAAATTAGCCAAGCCTCTCTTTGTAGTTTGTCCACATTTCTTACTTACTTTACTATGATTTATGGAAAATAAAATGTTATCTATTATAAAATGCATGTAGATGTTACAGATATTGTTATGTGAAAAAATGTGAAATTGTTGAAATGTGATAAATTCTACACTAGGCTGCAAAGTCTTTTTAGGAAGAAACTATATTCAAAGAAACTGGCAAAACTCCAGGTTCATTGGGTATAAATAATCAATTTCAAAGTTTTCCCTATAGGCTGATTTAGATAGCTGTAAAGTTTAGGAGAGGTTGGAGAAATCATGAGGACATTTGAGAGTATGTGATTGGTGGCTGGTGGGAATGAAAGGAGAGAGAAAAATTGTGCAAGGAAAGGACATAGCCATAACAGAAGACAAACATCACCAATATCCAGATTTGATGAGGACCTTTCTTCCTAAGAACATATTTACAATATTAATTTTGCAACATCTTCAAGATATATAGTTATTTCCATACTTACCCCCCCCTGCCAATAGCTTGTTGGAATATTTTATGCACATAAAAATGTAGTTTTAGGTGGAAGAATCCCAATGCATTTAAAACCCAAAAGCAAGAAAGCATGTTCCCATGCCAATGAATTCATTTCGTAAATAGATGCTTATAATGACTTACAAGTAATTATAAAGTAGTCGTATAAATTATTAAGTGATAATGAGTTAATATGGCATATATTTATAAGGGATGAATTATTATTGAGCTTTTAAGAATACCAATGTTAATTACTGAAGGCTGTTTTAGAGTTAAAATGGCTTTATTAATACATGCCTGAGGATATCAGCAGCAAGCAAATAGTATTAATCTGAAACCCATTTGTGTCAGATACATGGTATTTACCCTGATATACTGACCTTTTCTAAAAGGTAAATTAGGTTAGTTCAGCATAGTTTGTTATTTGGGCCAATTGATGACTGGGTTTCTTTTGGTGGGAGAGGGCAGAAATCTGGCAGGCATTATCAGTCACTGTATGAAACTGACCCCCGAATACTTTTTCTCAACCATGAAAACCATGACCACACTTACCCACCTATGGGCTGCTCTCATTTCTCATGATTCTCTCAGTTCTCAAAGATTACTGACCTTTATTTTATGATCAGTTTCCTGTGTTTTTATTGTCCTGGATGGAATTATTACAGATTTGTACTTACGAATTCTTTAAAAATAGCTACCTACTTTTATTCCACTTATATTTACCAAAATTTGTACTCCAGTCCCAAATCCTTTATCTGACTTTGGAGACCTCCCAACACTCATAAGCAAATTTGATGCACTTTTCCCATCTTTAACCATGATTCCTAAGTCTCAAGGAGGTTCCTCCCAAAGGAGATGCATCAGATCTAATACTCTAATAACTATTGCTTGTAAGACCATCTATAAGCTTTCTTGAATCAGGAGTTAAAGTCTGGGAAAATAGATTCACAACTAGCAGTAAGGGCAATGCACATAACTAAAAAGCTTGTTTTAATTCAGTAGAAGCTTTTGTGCTAATGAAGGGAAAAGGTTGAGGAGCTCTAGCCAAAACTGGATTTATAATTCACATATATTCATTTTGTTTTCTCGCCCTCTATATCTGTGCTTATACAAAACTTCCCTGAACAATGGTAATTGAGATATAATTGAAAGATGAGTAGGAGTCAGGTGTCAACTAGGTGAGAAGTTGGAGAAGGCCATTTCAGGCAGGTGAAACCACATACACAACCCATATGAAGTCCTAGTTGAGAGTGCCATTTTGTATTGGAGGCATCTAAAGGATAACAGGCTAGTACAGACAGAAGGGAAGACTGTTGTGACTGATGGAGATGTTCAGGGAAGAGTGATGATGGAAGAATATGGGGCAAGGATTCTGCTGGGCTGCGAGGGGCTGTGTGTAAAACGCCAATGGACTTAGATTTTGTCCAAAAGTCTTGATAAGCATTATGCTCCCAGGCAGAGCACTCTTATTTTAGAATGATCACCCTGGGGATAGCATGAAGGAGCTGGAGACAGGAGAAAACCAAGGTCAGGGATGTTCATTAGAAGGCAACTATAAGTGTCCGGAGGAAAGATGATACGAGCCTGATCCACTGTGGGGAAATGAGGAGAATGTGCTCTTGTGGGGCTCTGGAAAGTTCTAGGTAACCAAAGAAAATAGCTGTTGTATTTAGCCTAAAAGAGTAGAAATAAGTCACAGAAAGAAAGAAAGAAAGGAGTATATATTTTTCTCTAAATTCCTTCTTTTATTTGGATATCTTACTTTTTCTTCCCAAATTCCTGTGTCCACTCATAATGGCACCTAGTGGGGCTGTAGTGACAATTGACACCTCTCCTTCAGTGCAGAAGACCACCTTCTACAGGGAGTCTTTTTGTCTATGGACACAACAATTTAGAGCATAATTGTTTCACATGCCTGTCTGGGACTATTTTGAATGGTAGTCTTTAATTACTTGCAGAATAAAAGTGACCCAAAGGGTTTGGGAGGTAGGAAAAGAATAAATGAAACAAGATGGGATCGGGAGGGAGACAAACCATATGAGACTCTTAATCTCACAAAACAAACTGAGGGTGGCCGGAGGTGAGAGGGGTAAGGAGAGGGTGTTTGGGTTATGGACATTGGTGAAGGTATGTACTATGGTGAGTGCTGTGAAGTGTGTAAACCTGGTGATTCACAGATCTGTACCCCTGGGGCTAATAATATATTATATGCTTATAAAAAATTTTTTTATTAAAAAAAAAAGTGACCCAAACAAAGTGAGTGAGAATAAATGTGTTCAGGCATTGTAAGTCTTGTTACTTAATTCTCAGACCACACAAAGCTGGATTGGGCAGTTAAAGTCTATAAAGGCACAAGTAGAGGGTAATTAGTAAGTGTTAGAAAAAACACTGAGACCATCCAAAGACAGAATCCTGACTTCCTTGACTGGTGTGGGAGCCCCAGGAAGAGGAGCATGTACCTTTTAGTGAAAAGAATGAAATATCTCCTTGAAGACACCAGGGGTAGGAACATGACCTTGCTTTCACCTTTCATCTCACCCAAAGGAGTGAAGGGAATCCACAGGAGGTGAGAGGAGCTTAAGGGCCAGCCTAAGATCAGGCCAGAAGTCCTCCACAGCCAGACTGTTCTCAGGAGAGGGGAAGTAGGGATGTTTTAAAGTCCATAGAAAAGATAAAACCCACTTTTAAAATTCCCGTTTCAGAAAATTAAAAACCTGGCGGGCACGTGTATTAGCTGTGCATCTTTATCATTTGCAATAGTATCTTTATAATTCAGTAACTTTCTCCATGCTGATATTCTAGTATTCTGTTTTTTAGGGTGTTCTATAAAAGGGCGTGTGATTTTACATATACATAAACAACGCTGTGCCAATACAAACGGCATCAGGGCCTCAAATGGGCCTACAGGCACCACAAGCCGTGTCATCTGAAGTGTTCGTGAGGGACAGAAGCCCAGAGCTTAGACCCGGGAACTATGTCAGTGCCAAGTACCATGATGCAACAAATTAAAATATGTTTAGAAGGGGAATATTGAGATGATTTGAAGGGAATGTTTTCAGATGGAGCCTATGAAAGAAGTGTCATGTTAGGAGAATTTTCTTATGAATGCTGGGTTTATGGACAGGGGTGACCTACAGTTGACAGGCACAGGGTATGTTTGAAGTGCAGTGGCAATTGTCCCTGTTTGGCAGGAATAAACATTTAGGATAGCAGTTTTCCAAGTGTGGTCTCTGGACCGGCAGCATCAGCATCACCTGGAAACATATTAGAAATGCAAATTATTGGACCTTTTTCCACATCTATTGAGTCAGAAACTAGGGGATGGGAACTAGAAATGTATTTTAATAAGACTTCCCAATGTAAGAGGGTACAGAAATGTGTGCATATGAGAAGTATGAAAGGGGACAGAGGAAGGTATGGGCTGAGAAAAGTTGTTTTGTCTCTTGTAGGTGTAAGTGGCAACCACTAGGTGTCTTAAAGGAATAAGTGACATTGACTTCCCTTCTAATTCCATGAAGGCTGGAAGAGGATTTAGTAGGAATCCTAGCCCACCAATCCCAAGGTTGGTAAAATAGTATAATGGAATGTCTTCCTTAAATCAAGATGTACCTACTCTGTTACTTTCTTCCTACAGTTCTAATGCTAACCATGACTAATTGAACAAAAACCTGTTACACTGATTTAGTTAGAGCTCAACCACCACTGTCTAGAATGATTACTTTGGATGTGGAGGCCACAGAACTCTGAGGGATGAGACACCTTTCAAATCTTCTTGGCCAAAGAAACCTAATAGTTGTTCCCAACTCTTGCCCCCTTGCCCTTCTGAAGCTGTTCAAATAGCATATGGGGCTTAAGTAAGATTTTTCAAATTACTATTTGAATGATATTAACTTGGAATATTTTCTTCTAGCCCCCAAAGATTTAATTTTTAAAGATGCTGCTTGATCATTAGCACAATTGGTGTCCTCATTAATAATCTGAGCTGCCAACATCCACGTCCTGGTTACCTCTGTGCTCTGCTATTACAAGCTGTTTGCAAGGAGCTCTTGCAAGTCATTGCATAATAATCAATTTGCTTTGCTTTCCTTCTAGATTCATTAAATTGTCTTGATGCCCATTAAGCATGCATTTCTCATCAACTAAGTGGTTTAAAATGAGGACCTTTGAAACACTTCTAATTAGCTGTGTAAAGTTTAGAACAAAGTTAACAGAGACCCCAAAAGGCTGTTGTTTGGAGTTTCAGGCCACGAATTGCTAGCTGCCAAGTAATGTAAAATCAAGAGTACAGTTTTTCTTCCCTGAAGATCTCTTTGAAAAACCAAGATAAAAGAAAGTGCACTATTTACAGTAGTTGTCACATTTGTGGCTAATAATTGTTAATTAGGTTAACTCAGTTGCATAAGAAATGTGTTGCTTCACTTGGAGAGTGATGAGTGGGTTGCAAACCTTGTAGACCTTTTCTGAGACTTGAGTCAAGGAGGGCTAACATCTAAAAGATTATTCAAGTACTCTAGAGTGGAAAAGATTTTTTTTCCCCCCTTGGAAGATATCAACTGTAAAATTAACACTTACTTAGCTCTAGGAATGGAAGGGTCTTAGCAAGGCCACTTTAAAGGTCTTCACGGGGCATGTTGAGAAAATAGATGACCTCCTAGAGGGGTCATCTTATATTAGCAGAGGTTGTCCAACCTTAGCTGTGCATTGAAATCACTTGGAGAACTTTGAATAAATGGTGATAGCCGGACCCCACCCTATATTGTTAAATAGACACCTATGCTGGTAGTTTAGTCAAAGCGTGCCTATCTTTAAAAAGCTCCTCAGATGATTTAATGGACAGTGGTTGTTGAGCACTACTGTCTTAGAATCTGCTAGTCATCATTCTGGTTCCCAAGAAAGAAATATTGGGCCTATTTGAAATAAAAGGATGCCCCCTCTACTTCCTACTCATTAGAGAATAACTCTTCCTTTATTTCTTTTCCAGAGCAGTAGCACAGATTATCCAAAAGTCACTTATGTGTTTTATTGATTGCTTTATTAAATCTTCAAAAATGTCATTGAGTTGAACTTTGCATTAATAAATAATAAAGTTTGTTTGCATTCAGACTAATCCCATAAGCATTCATGGACTAAGCATAGAGATGCATTTTTGGGGGGAGGAGAGGTAGAAGCTGCTGACCTAAAAATAGACCTTCAAAACATAGAACAGCTAGAGAGTTGAGAGTTGGCTCAAAGATAAATTTTGAGCCCCATAGATTTTCTTTAGTACCTTTGGGCTCTGGAGAGTTCATGTTGAAGCATGTCCCATACAGGTGAATTAGACAGAGGCCAACACATGACACATCAGGGCTCTACATGGTTTTCAGCTATGGCCTCAGGTACTACATACTATGATAAGTCCAGTGGAATTCCCTAACCTTGATAGACTGGACTTGGAATTAAATATTTCATATCATTTCTTCATATACTATAAATGTAAAAAAAAAAAGTCAGGAGTTTCAAACTGCTCTATACTTGACCATCTTAGAGTTTTAAAATCTTACATTAATGAGATTCTTTGAGTGTCAGGGTCCTGTGAAACAAGAGCCGAAGAAGATTTGATATTCATCTATTTTGGACAAAGTGATTTATGGGGAATCGGTCTTACAATCACATTTCCTCCTTGACAGGGCAAACAGAGCAACATCTCAGGCTCTGTCTCCCTTTCAAATCTACCAGATGTATTTATTAAGACTTGGACAAATTCATCATTAATAAATACTTGGGGCATGTTTTTATGTCTTCTTAAAGACAATTAAATATTACTTGTCTCCTCATTTAGGTTACAAGTCCGGGTAGAGAAGAACCACTTATTCTTCTTTGATATGTCCCTCATTACATGCAGTACCTTATTAGACATATCATGGTGTTTAAACAGATGCAGGGGGCAAGGGGTACTATTGGAAGACACATAGAGTGTGTGTGTTACACATACATAAACATGTGATCTATACATACATAAATGGAGGGGTGTTGAGGAGAAGAACTTCAGGTCCTTTTTAGCATTTTATGAATGTGACCATTGCCCTTGCTAGAAGATATGTCATCAAGTGCAGAAACAAATACCATGGACGGAAGAATATGGATGTTCTCAGTGCTTCAGATGACATAACTTCACACATTTACTGCCAGACGGCAAGTGAGTGCCCCAAACTAACATCTGGTAATGAATATTTTAAAAAAAGAATGAGATAAAAGTTAGCAAAGGCAATTTAAAAAAAATTTTTTTTCTTGCTTTAGGCCTTGGTTCAAACTAATTTCACTGTGTCCTCTATAGCTTCTTATGATGTAGAATTTTATTTTCTGGGGAATTACAGACTCTCTAGAAGAGCATATTAAACAATTATTCTTATCACTGAAGGCTGTTCTTTGACAGGTATGCTCAGAGGCTAAAGAGAAACACCCTTCCCTGGAGGAAATGGGAAATAAGGGGAACAAATTCAAGATATAATTCTAATGTGCTACATACAATCTACCTACACTAGAAAAAGGTGATGAATAATTCAGGAAAAAATAAAGTACAAATTTGAAACCCTTTCTGAGCACACTAGCAATCTTAGAAAAAGAGATAAGTAGACTTGGACAAGGCTTTAAAGCTAGATCATTGGACGTCGGCTGAGAATTCAGTATTATTTTTTCTGAGTAGTTTGGCTGGTTCCAGTCTAGACTGTGCATGGCTGAAAAATGAGGGGAGAATGGGTACATGATGAGATACAGTGACCTATAGCAGTGCAAGGCACATCTCTTCCTTTGTGCACTAACAGGGGAATTTCTGATTACCGTTTCTATTTTAGTCATGTAGTATTTACTAGAGACCTCTGGTAGGATCGTATACTTAGCTTCCAGACTTGTCTAAACCTGACTGATCAGGTGGAAAAGATAATAACCAGATAGGTCCAGCATCAGATATCAATTCTGCTGGTTCTGTTGGTGCTTTAACATTCCAGTTTCTAGTCTCTGCTTGTATGCGAGGCTTTGGAACTGGTGTGGTTTCTGTCTTAGCAATGGATCATGCCTACCAGAGAAAGCCCACTAATATTCATTAAACTCCTCCTACTTCGCTTTATTATAACTCATATATTCCCCAATCAGAAATTATTATTCTCTACCCATGACCAAACATGACTTTTATTTTTTATTTTTTGTCTTTTTCCTCAAATTCAGTGATCTGTGAGAAACTCAGGCTACCTTCATTCTCTTGGATTTTTCCAGATTTGTGATGGTTTGAGACTTCCCCTCTTCCTCCATCATCATTTGGGCAGGTTGGAATTATTAAGAAGTTGCCTGGGACTCTGTGAGTCAGAAAGTTGAAGGTTTGGGGAACGTGTTGGCTGTCTTCTCCAATCCTAACCTCTATTAGCCAATTGGAAATTGCATTTCAGATGTCTTGGCCGAGGTGACTTCAGAAATCACTATCACTCAAGTTCATATTTCAGCTACCATAAAATAGGCAACTGAGACAGAAGTATTCTCCCAGAATACCTCTGTCATGAAATCATGTGCCAAAATTGTTTGCCTTTAATAAAAATTTAAAATGATCTGTGTGTGTTTGGAAAGCCATTTTAATGACTCTTTCCTGGACAGATTATATTTTTCTGAGGTTGGGAGAGGAGAGTCTGTATGCAGGGATGAACAAACTGGTTGCCATCTTATGCTAAATCTCCTTGAGAGTGGGTTCATATTTTAAGGAGAAAAATACTAAAATTAAAATTTAAAGAACCAATAAAAACAAATGTGGTCTCCTTTGTATCTTAGAGAAATATGTATCTTGGTGCTATGGGGAAACACCCTCTTACTATTGTGATTTTAAAGAAGCCCTCTACTGTCTGATGAGCTGTGCTCTGAGAGCTGATTTGTAACTTGGATTTTGATGTTTGATGAATATAACAGTTGTGTAAATAACAGGTCCCCTGGCCTATCCACGTGAGTCCATTGAATTCACAGAGTAGTCGAAATATTGCATACTTGCAACACATTAAAATCTTCAGTGTTGGTTTTTGAGAAGAGTAAATTTAATTTAAAACCAAACTGGGAAATAGATGTAGACTTTTTAAATACTCTAGAAGGGCTTAAGCTCAAGAGAACTTAGAGCTCCCTCTTTTTTTTTTTTTTAAAGTAATTTTCATATGACTTCTCTTTTCTTTATTCTGATATTTTTCTACTTTTTTTTTTCAGATAAGATATGATTAAGATCATTTCTTGTTTTCGGTTTCCTTTGGAAGAATGTGGGGAGGAGAGGAGGTAGAGAATTGGAAGAAAGATTTTTCTGTAGTAACTTTAAAGTATTAAAGAAATTATTAAAAATAGTAAGAACAAATAGGTAAGAAAAGGAATTTTTGAGATTTTATCTATATTGGCAAAAGGGGAAAAAAAAAAGCTAAGCTGGCGGTACAGGTCTTGCTTTGTGTGGCTCTGATATGCATGGATTAAAGTTACCGCACTGGTGTTTAGTAACACCAGTACTGAAAATACAGTTCAAGTATTAATTACCCCAAGGTATTAACTGTACATAATTGTGTAAAGAACAAACTTTGCTGGTTCAGTGCACAGATTACTAACTAAATAACAGAGGACCTCATGGTAAGTGGCCAATTACTCATTTCTTTCAAATTCCGTGGTGGTTGTCACCACACACCTATTATTCATCTATGCACAGACAGCAAGGCCTGTGGTCATGTTGTGTCTCTGTCTTCCAGTGATAAATCCACTTGCCATTTCACAAAAATAGATAATCAGAAGAAAAAAGTAGCCCACAAGGTGACGGTGCAGTAAACAAAGAGAAAGTGATAGTGCTGGAAGAGAAATTCAAATTGAACGTACATGGAGTTATAGAACAGAGAGCTGACTTCGGGACTGTTGACACTGCAGTCATGTGAAAGACTGAACATACAGCCCGGGAAACTGAGTGAGGGCAGACTTACTGATGTAACGCGGTTGCAAGGAAAAGGAGAAGGTGTCCTAAACAAAGTAATTCCAGTAAAAACCTGGAAATTAAAGGAAATCTCAGAGATATTTCATAGCATTGAAAGTGAAGAGGGTAAGACGTCAGAAGCCAATCTAAACTTAAGAATATGACAATTTGTCAAGATAAAAGGACGTTTACTCTGTATTGTAAGTTACACAGTGAGAGAGGGAAGCCCTGTTCAAAGGACTCTTCATAAGTTTTTTAAAAAGAAATAAATGCTGTCATTCTCAGTGTCTCTAATGTTTTAAATTACAGTGTGCTAGATAAGTACTAGTTTTACTGTTTTTTTCATCACTTTATACATTTATAATTGACAGTACGTTTCTTAATATTATGACAAAAAATTTTAAGGATCACAGAACAATTCCAATTTTCTTAAATATTGAAGATCTGTTTGCTCAGTTGTTTTTATGGTCCTGGACTACCATGCAAAGCTAGGACTGCCAGTATTCTCATTAAAGAAAAAGAGATATTCAGTCAGATCTTTTACTGTGCACAAATGAAATGGGAACATTGGTTCAAGACAATTTGACTGGTAGTCTTGAGTACCCTGGAAACCTTTGCATAGAGCGAGACAGGAAAAAATCTTTTTGTTCCTTTTTCTGCTTTTATTCTTGCCAGGTTATATACTCCCACCCTATTTTACACATTAAAACACATTTTACACATTCCTCAGAATGTTGTCCTTGTAAAAGACAAGGAATTAATGATTTCTTTTGAACAGATAAAATCTAAGGAAGGGCTAGGTAAGAATGACCAGATGAAGCTATCATGTGCATATTTCAGACCACTGGCACTAGACATCTTGGTTCCAAGGCCCTTTGGTCTAAGGAGTAACCCCTGGGCCCTTGTCTTTGCTCTCACTGGTTCCTGGATGTCTGAGAAGACACATACACTGGATCACCATCTTCAATAACCGCCCCCTGCCCCAGAACCTGAACAAAAATGAGTTTCTCTCCTTTCCTTTGAGTCTCCAAGACACTCTTTACCTGCACTTTATGCTTTCAGTAAACTCGGCCTTCACCTCCTGCTGGCCTACATTTGATTTCTGTCCTATGCAATGAAGCCATGGACCCTCTTGGCTGGTCCTATGGGATCCCCTCTGGGTTCTTGAACTTGACCTGTAGAAATCAAGAGGACATAAACAAATTAGAGTCCTGGAGTTGGACTCTACTCGGAACCAACAGAAAAAAAAAAAAGACAGTCTAACTTTAGTCAAGTTTTTAGTGCCTTGGAATCATAGACACTTAGATTGGAAAAAGGGTATTATCTGGTTGCAGTTTACAGATGTTGAAACTAGGGCTTACACAGGTTTTAAGTGCAGTGTTATACCTGAACCCACATATTTGGTTAGTTACAAGGGTTAGAAAGAACTAGGATCTTTTGATTTCTGGTCTACCTCTTTCTTTGGTGAAATAAAAGCAGAGTATGTCCTTTATGAGACCACCATGGAAGATTTGGGGGAGATATCTTCCGGTTCACTGCATATTTCCTATAGATAAAAATAATAACTATATTGAAAGTGCAAGTTCCCAGTGAATTCCTCTGTTTCCTTTTAATTCTTTAGTGATGTGTGTGTGTGTGTGTGTGTGTGTGTGTGTGTGTACTCACCTAGAAGAGTGCCTCAGAAGAGCAGTTGAAGTAGGACTGGCTTTACTTTGACATTGTTAAATCAAGATCTTTTTCAAGGTAATTTCTTAAAAGCTATTTAAGTTTCTCACTAGATAAATACCATCTATTCACCCACTAATTCCTGAGCCTTTCCTTTGCTTGATTGCCTATTTAGTTTGTGTAATTTAATATTTTGGTGTCATATTTGTCTTAACTTTTCACTTTTCTTCTTACTAGAGGTAAGCGGATAAAGAAGAAAGATTTGTAAATCTTTCTAGCTTGAAATTGTTGTACCTTTCTGTTTCTCTTTGAAATGAAATGATTTGAGGTGAATACGGGTTGTTCATACATATTTGGAGTTTGACTTTTTTGAAATTCAGTGCCAAATCACATGTTGAAATTTCTCATGAATTCAATAATACAGTTCAACAAACACATATCCTATTACCCTCTTTTGTTCTTTGTAGTGTGTATCACTCTGTGAAGTTACTCTTTATAATGGCTATTTACTTGGTTGTTTTGGTTTTCTTTACTAATATCTAAACTCATCTTGTTTCTCTTGTTCACATGATCTTAGGTTAGCGCCCAGGATATAGTGGGGCATCCAAAAATACAATACTTATGGAATAATTGATAGGTAATAGAAGTACCAATTACAATATAAATAATACTTAAGAACATACATAAATAGGGACGCCTGGGTGGCTCAGTTGGTTGGACGACTGCCTTCGGCTCAGGTCATGATCCTGGAGTCCCGGGATCGAGTCCCGCATCGGACTCCCAGCTCCATGGGGAGTCTGCATCTCTCTCTGACCTTCTCCTCGTTCATGCTCTCTCTCACTGTCTCTGTCTCAAGTAAATAAATAAAATCTTTAAAAAAAAATAACATACATAAATAATAAGGACTGTGAAAAGTATTGGGGGACACAATGATGAATAGAAAAAATAATAAGGATCATGACCAGTATTGGGGCATACAATGATGAAGCTTACTTACTTGAGCTGCAGGGGCTCCAATCTAGTCAAAGGTGAGAGTCACATATGAAATAATCTGCATTGCAGTAAACAAGAAAAATAGAAGAGCATGTTAAAAAAGCAAAGAAACTGCAGTGGGGTGGGGGAAAGGACCAGCAAGGTGTGAACTTCAATTTGAAGGAGGGCCAGTGGCTCACTCAGCAAAGGAGAGGAGAGAAGAAAGAAAACCCCCAAGAAAGGGAAGAGCAAGTGTGAAGACAAAAACACAAAAGAACAAGACATTCCCAGAGAACTAGCAGTGCCATGTGGCAGTGCCTGAGCAGGGGGTGGGAAATGGCTGCAAATGCCAACAAAACAAAGGGCAGTTCAGCCAATGAAAGAGCAAGTCCGAGTATCAGCTAATAACTTCCCACTTTCTTCTCCTACATGCAAGTGTTATGGTCATAAAGAAGTATAAGGCACGAATTTTGCAACAACAGTTTAGCTGGGAGACCTGAGATGAAGCTAAAAAATATAAATAACAGTACAAATTAGCATATTCAGTGTGTTAAAGGGTCTTCTCTCCATGCCTGTGCTTTTCTCTCTGCTTGCTCATGTGTCTCTGCCTAGCCCATTCCCCTTTTTTTTCAAGACTCAGCTGGGCCCTTTCCTCCTTTGGGAACCCACTTGTCCACATTGACTGAATATCCCGTCTCTGCCCCAGTAGTGCCCCATTCGTCTTTACTTACCACGGCACTCCTTGGGCTTTACTCCCGGAAGTAGTTTCACATACACCCTTCTCCAACCATGGAGATGTCTTCCTGAAAGAGTCACTTCAGCACCTCAGCTATATGGGTTCATAAAGCAAAATCTCTAAGGACTACATTCTCAGTATTTTGTGAGGGAAATTTTGCTGTTGTTTTGTTCTCTTCAGATTCTCTCAAATCATTACTTCAAGTGTCTTAGACATGTTTCTTTCCACTTACTAAATGTACAGTGAGTTCTTCCAAGTCATGGGTAGAACTTTGATGGATCTTATAGTATCATTAGTATCAAAACCCCTTTGCCTGCTACTCTGTGTCTGTTCTCTGGACTGTTTCCTAGAAAGCACTTCTTTGAAGACATTTCAGTGGGGCATTTTTCTGTGTGTGTGTGTGTGTGTGTGTACACTTAAGTGTGACTGATTTAGTGCCATTACTTGTATAACTGTGGTCAACCATTATGGGTTAAATCTGTTGTGTGTTACAAAAAAGTAAATGATAAAAAGAAGTCTCAGTGGTGCGAATAGCACGCTGTAAAACAAACTCACTCGGGATAGCAAAATAGAGTTCTCTGACTGAGAGCAGAGATAGTATGGTTTGTTTATGTTTATTGGTCTAGGATTAGGCAGTTTTGTCTCCCTAGTTCTCATTGGCTGAGAATATTCAGTAATACTCAGGTATTATAACCCTATAAAAAGTGTTTTATGATACCTTACAGAATAAATACTTTTATTGTAGGGAAATAATTGAGTTAAATGGTATTAGGCATTAAGCTATATATCTGGCATATTAGTTTTATTTTGCTATTATAACAAATTATGGCAAACTTAGTGGCTGAAAACAAAAAAGATTTATTCTCTTATAGTTTTGGAGGATGGAAGTCCGAAATGGATCTCGGTTGATTAAAACTAAGATGTCATCAGGGCTGCATTTTTTGGAAGCTCTAGGGAAGACTATTTCCTTGACTGGCTTTTTCAGTTTCTAGTTGCTGCTTTTATTCATTAGCTTGTTGGTCTCTTTTTCAAATCAAGCAGCACAGCATCTTCACATCTTTCTTGGACCCTGACTTCCTCTTCCACTTTAAAGAATACCTGTAATTACATTGGGTCATCTAAATAATCCAAGATAATATCTTTAAGTTTGGTTTATTAGCAATTCTCGCAGCCTTAATTCTCTCTTGTCATGTAGCATAACATGTTCATCAGTTTTGGGGGGTTACAATGTGGGCAGGCTTAGTGAGGGAGCACTTTACCACATCTAGTTACTCATTTGTCTCTCCATTAGAGAGTGGCTGAGGGCTGTGATTTCCCTGCTTCCGCTTTGCATATTGGCTCACTCTCTTAGAAGGTACCAAGAAGTAGGCTGCACGAATTCAGAGGAGGGAGCCATCCCTCAGAATGTGTGTAGTATGGAAGAAGACATCTTCAAGTAAATGAGGTTTCATTTGGGCCTTGAAGAACACACATGATTATGAGAACAAGGATGCAGTCTATCTAAGGAGGGAGGACAGAGGGAGAAGAGGTACAGAGGAAAAATCTGAAAGGCCTGTTTCTAGAACTGTGAGCAGAGTGGGGAGAGAAATTTATTTGCTAATGAAGCAGGGCTTTCACTAAAGAAGCAATGTTGTAGTATGTAAATGACATTTGTAATTACTTTTCTATTTCTTTTTCATGGCTGATTGAGTCTCGATACTATTGGGGTTATGGTGCTAGGGAATGAAGCATATTCTGGCTCAACAACTGAGCCTTTATGAATCCCTTATTTCACAGGGGTGTGGTGAGGTAGGGAAAGGCAGAGTCGGGGAAAGTTTGTCCTTAGCCAAGGACTCCACTAGGAGTCTAAAGGTTGGCATTTTTTGGTTGCCATTTTTTCTTTCCCCAACTTCTGGAACAGTCACCGATGAACATCCATTTTCATCTCCAACCAATCTGTGATCAGTAGGGCATGACACATAGCCTGATGCATGCTCATGCACCATGGTGGAGGCTACTGACAAGATAGTCCTGTGTTTGCTAAAGAAGAGACAGAACCTTCAGAATATGGGGTCTTTTAAGTAAAAACTCAAGGTCAGTGTGGGAACCTGGGGACCTTTGCTTGTGGTCCCTAATGCTGCGGAATACCCATGTGTTACTTATTGGCCTGGTAAAGACCACTTTGGTTGGAGACTTGGCTAAGGCTTGACTCAGGCAGAATGTACCTTACTCAGTGAACAGGTCCAGAGCGTTATTTTTAGGAGCAGCCATGAAGGGAAGAAATGTCATCAGAAGAGCAGATGGCTTGTGTAATTGTGCCTGGATCAGCTATAACCTCTGTCTTGATGATCCTGGTCATGTCTTCGGCTACTAAACCCTGGTTCCAAGCCAGTTACAGAATTCTAGGTTGGCTCTGACATTTTTTTCCCCTATCTTAGAGTCCGAGTCCCTGAACATCTTCTTTCTGTTCAGTGTTCTTTCATGAATCTGGAAGCTTCAACTTTAGGGCACTTAAAACACAGAATATCTGAGTATGATTTTTGAACACTAAACATAATTCCCTATGCTGGTAGGGCACATGATCCTTCCAAATCTCTCCACATCCTCCTGTGGAGTGGAACTTTATTTAAAGTCTAAATACCAATATGATTGCTCACCTAAGAGTTACTTCCCAGGGTGATGTTTTGGCACTGATCTTTCTTGAACAGGTGGAAATATGAGCCTACTCACCTTGGCTGATCTGAGCCACATAAGTATTTCCTAACTCATATCCACACAAAGGGGCATTCAGAGGCTGCAGTAGTTTGAGCTTGGCCAGACCTATTAATGTGGTCAGGTTATTTGTTCTGATGGTTTGTCTTGGCTTCCTTCCTTAAAGAGGGAATTTCTTTATAATTTTTATAATCTTTCTTTGCCTCCTCATTAATCTGATATCTCCAGACTCAGCAACCCTTCAGTAAGTGTGACTTCTGCGACCACCCTCCCTGCAACTTTGCAGATCATCTGGCAATTGACAAGTTTGAAGGAAGATACTAAGTTTAGTATCCTTTGACACCTGCCTTTCCCATTAGGCAGGTGTCAAATGAGCTGGCAGACTGGGTTCTCTCCATTGAGGGTAGTCTTCCAATAAGGGCAGTCAGGATTCTTTCTGTTGAACTTCTGCAGGTGTAAGTGAGGGCTGGCAGTCCTCTCTCAACCAAAATAAAGGGAATCATTTGAGATTTTCTGGGTAGGTTTCCTCCAGGGTTCCTGGCATGGACAAGATTAGGTCTAGCCACAACTAGGAGCAT
Source organism: Mustela nivalis (assembly GCF_964662115.1). Lineage (NCBI taxonomy): Eukaryota > Metazoa > Chordata > Mammalia > Carnivora > Mustelidae > Mustela > Mustela nivalis. The sequence goes on along the minus strand of NC_139030.1, from coordinate 17,009,422 downwards.
GGTCAGTTCCTCCTTGTATAAAGTATCTATAGCAGGTGCCTAATATTTTTCCTGAATGCATCTCCCTTCTTGTAATAACAAATTTGATCATTCTTTAAGGAATCACATGGCTGCACAATTTCAATACAAGTAGGCATGCAAAACTCAACATCCATCCCAAACATTCTTTATTATCCAAACAGTGTATTTATGACACTAAACCCTATGCTCTATCATTGACACATGTGGATTGATGTTTCTTTCACTAGATAGGTTCTACCAATCATACTGTGTTACTGAACCCCAGCATGGGGATCTGGAATTTCTTAAGCATCTGCACTGGGAGTTACTTGCTCCTGCTGGGACAGAATGAAGCTTGCAGTTGCTGGAGGCCAGCTAAGGATGGCGGGCAATACCAACATTGCTAACAACAGCTATCACTCAAGTGGTCAGCTGGATTAATGTAGTGTATATAGCTATGGGTTATAAAGACTGTATTTGGTTATGAATAATTTAAAACATTTCCTAGAACTTGAGGTAGATTTTTGGCCCAAGCCATTGCAATACAACTTTTATGAATGTTCTTCCATATGCAAAAAATAGTTCATGCTCTCCTCAAAGGGCTGTATAGCCTGGTAAGACAAAGCCTACTTTATTACTGAATGCAGCTAATTTTTTTTTATCAGTGGCCTGCCGTATGGAGAACATTAGATAGCTTTTGCATAAATCTTCATTTTTCCTAATGGAGGTTGAATATCAGCCTTGGGGATCCTGAAAAATAAGGCATCATCTGTTTATACCATTCTTCTGAATAGAACCCTTGGACTTGAGCTGTTTGGCTCCATAATAAATTGCAGGTGTTTAAAGAGATTGGCATAGCTCTCCTTAATTGCTTGTCACACAGCTAATCTGATGAGGGGACGTCAGTGCCAGGGAGATGGGTTTTAAGCAGCAGCAGCTGGTAGTTTTCTCACTCACGAACTGAAGCAGATTCTTGGACTAAGCAGTCAGGAGACAAAAATGTTAAGGATTCCTCTCTTTTCTTATAAATAGTTCTAAGAATGTTAGTTAAGGTTTGGCCTTAAGTTTGTGAATAAATGAAAATAAGAACTATATATTTAAAAGAACGTAGACTTCAGTGTGAGAGAGTCCTAGGTGAGAATCCTAGCTTGTCCCAATCAGCTATGTGTCCCTCAGCAAGCTATTTAATTTTCTGAGTGTCTGTTTCTCCATTAATAAAATGGGGATAAAAATATCTAACGTTATAGTGTTCTTACAAGTAGTACTAACCTAAACACCATACCTAGCATAATGGAGGCTAGTGATTCTCAAAATGTGGGCCCTGGACCTGGTAGCATCAGGATCACTGGGAGCTTTCTAGAAAAGCATTTTTTTTTAACTTCTTCCTATTCTCTCCCAAACCTGTTGTAAGAAAAACTCCATGGACCAGTAATCTGGTTTAACAAGGTCTCCAGATAATTCTGATACAAGCTAAAGTTTGAGAATATTGGTATAGGCAGGCCTTCAAAAAGTGATTGTTAAAATGAAAAAAAAAAAATGGAGCCAGGATTCAAAATATAAAGTAAACATAAGAAGTGAGAATTTGAAGTTTAATTTCCAGAATGAGGGAGAAGAGAGGTGAGCAAGGAACACCATGTAAAACCCACCCTAAATGGAACACAGTGGGACTCTAAGTCCATAGTTGTGTACCCTTTGTAGGATAGTCTCTGGAGACCCACAGGAATTGATGGTCAGCCTGTGAACACAATGTTCCCCTTGCTAAGTCCTCAGCAGATGCCCGAGTTACTTCTTTTTCATATCTGACTGCTCTCAGATCAATTCTTCTAGAGTCTTTTTCTCCCCCTAAAATATCAATATTTAGATTTATATTTGGAATTTAAATATAAACTTTTATAATGAATTAAATTTATAAAGACCCTATTTAAAATAATGTAAAATGTTTTATATTGAGAAAATTATGGCGTAACTTATCTCTGAAGGAGAGTAATTGCTGTGTAATAATTATAGGTTTTTCCAATAGTCCTTTTTTTATGTTTCCAATGAAGATTCTGAATATATTTGACCTATTAAGAGAAACTGTCACATGAACAACCTTTCAGTATTAGTAACAACACATAAATTTTATGTAGCTTTTTTGTTGTCTTTTTTGTGGACCAATATGTCTTCCTATGTATTCACTCAAAGTGATTCCTACCAAAAAGTGTGAATTCAGCATTAACCAGGATTTTGAGGATATGTCATTATCCATGTGGGAAGCTGAGGCTACCAGCGTTTGGGCATCAGTTGAGAGTGCACGGTGCTATGTCCTGAGATGAAGGTCCATGGCACCTGTGAGGAGGGCAGGATGGCAGAGACCATCTGCACAGGCTCAGTCAGAGAATTTCAGCTCTAGTCAGCTGGGGTGCCATCCACACCTCCTGGAAGTGCTCCCACCTGGTGACTGTATTCTTCCTCTTAAAATCGTGCCTCATCTTTCTAATGGAATAATGCTCCTCCATTTCATCGTGCTGATTTTAAGTACTTTCTCTTCACATTTTCAGAGTTCCTGAGTTAAACAACAGACATCTATCACAGCTCTGAGAGGAGGCATATGAAGAAGAGCAGCTCTCTAGAAGTAGGTCCCACCCCTGGAGGCATCCCCCAGCTAACAGGCTAAGACACTCTTAGGGTTTCTCATTACCTCCTCTGTGCCCACAGACCCCAGCTTCTCTCATGTGCATGCAATCAGAAGACTGACTGGCCTGAAGGTTAGCACCATCCCATGGGACCGTGGTTTGCTGATGAGGAGAGAAGGAACTGCTTTTGCCAGATTTTCTTTTCAGCTTCATTACAGAAACCTCATTTAGCTCCTCAGCTGCTTTAAGCAATATTTCTGAAGGAAGAAACTCTATTATTTAGGAAATTTGTTAGTTGATCCTCACATGCTGCCTTCGGCTGTTATCCCTTCTCAGTGGCTGTGAGAAAATACAAAAGAAATAATAGACTTAGTTCTTCTCACCACTCATTGAATTAATAACTCTTAAGTAATTAGTCTGTACAGGCAATTAGATTATGGAGTGGTGGATCATATCTGGACTCTAAGGAACAAGGAATATAAAATAGGCTGTGTTTATTAGTCTGATGGCAAGTCCTCCCTGGAACCACAGTCTATGTCATGTAAAATCAATGTGGAGGTCAAGAATCTGAAGTGGTATAGAGTCAGGACAGGAGGCTATAGAGATGACACTTAGGATAGAGGTGCTTCCACTGAACAATGTCTATTACTGTTAGAAGAGTTCCATGAGAGAACTGTCTGTCTAAAAGACATTTCTAACTCAAATGCTTTGAAATAAATAGGGAAAAAAAAGTTCCAAATTTTAGAAATACATCCATTTTAAGTTGACCATATACAATTCCTGGAGGCACCATTCACATAGATTGTTACCTAGCCTGCAATGTGCAGCCTGTAGAAATATGTGTGGCAGGTCTATGTGAATTCTTCTGCAAAGAAAAAAATATAGACTTTATTTGAAAACATGGTTTATGCCTCTTAATTTAATTATTCACAACTTGTGACTTATTTGTAGCCAAACCAGATTTTATGCATGTTTACTAAATATGGTGTAACAAAATTTCTCCACTGTCAACTTTCCGTGAAATGTCCTAGTCCTTCCTTTTAGTAACAATCTCAACCCCTCTATCCTCCTACATTTCCAAAGTGGGAAAATTACTGGGATTTCCTCCCATGGACAATGATCATGATCTTACTTTTTCCTTCTTGACCACAAAACTCTACTGTTTTACATGACATTCCTTCATACAGCTCTTCTCTGCTCAATAGCTGTAAAACTAGCTTATATTATAGTATTTAAGAAATTAATGTGATTTATAAACATCTTCGAATAACACATGCATTGAAGAAAGTGATCACCAAATACCACTTTAACTCCCTTGCTCTTTAGGTTGTAGGGTTTCTTTCCTCCTCCTCCACTTCCACTTCTTCCCACTTTCTTCCCTTTCTTCTCTCCCCCTTTCCCTCTTCTCCTTTTTCTTCTTCTAAAAGCAGCTTTCTGTCATATCCTTTGTCTTTGACCGTTTTTGGACTCTTTATTCCTTACCCTTGGGGTCATTTTTACCCTAACTTCCCCGTGATCTCCCCTTGTACACACTTCCAAATTTAAATCATTCCTCACAACATAATCCTTAGCACAGGTTGAATAAAGGCATGGGTTGGTGAAAGGAGGCTCTTGCAGGAAAGCTGGTGATCACCTTTGGAACTCTTGGTCTTTGGAATCGAGGGAGAATAGCAGAGGTGAAGCTTAGGTCCTCCAAGGTAGAGAAGGTATAGAGGGGTGTGTCACCCCAAGTTGCTGGTTGCATTTCTATGACGGTGATGTAGAAGATCTCATTATGACTCACAATTTGTAAATGTAGCTTTTCTATCAAATGTGTGTGCACACTCTCAGTGCACACAGATACTCATTTCCAAGGTTCTTTGTCTAAACATCCAAAGAGAAAAAGAATTGTTAAGTGTCCTGTAATTTGCAGCGCCACCTCCCTTTAGTAGAGTTAGATTTGAACATTATTATGTAGATAATGTGTCTGCCTGGTTTATCTAGAAAGTGGAACTTCAGGAAACAATACAGGGAGTATAGGCCTATATTAGAGAGTTTAATCCTGTGGGATGGGTGTGAGAGACAAAAGAATGAAACAAAGAAAGGATTTTCTAGAATGCTT